>NC_048597.1:45992427-46199927 GCF_003668045.3 Cricetulus griseus | reverse complement strand
CTTATATGATGACCCCACAATCCACTGGAAAGGAAATCTAAAAAACTCAAAGGTGTCAGTTGTTATTCCAAGTGACCAGGTCCAAAAAAACATCATTGTTTATTCCAACGGGAGCCAGCCTGGGGGAAACAGCCAGGGGACAGCTGTTCAGGGAATAACCTTTAATGTTGGTCACAGCTTGCAAAAGCAAACCGCCAATGTGGTGCCAGTGCAGAGGACCTGCAAGCTTGTGACTCCTGTGTCTATTTCTGGAGTTTACCCTTCTGAAAACAAGCCGTGGCATCAGAATACAGTGTCTGCACTGGCTGCCAACCAGCCTGTTCCCCTTTGTCTTCCCACTGCCATTTCTGCTCAAAATATTCTTGAACTTTCTACTTCCGAAAGCCAATCGAGTGTGCTTGGTGCCTCTGGTGGCTCATTGATCACCGTTTCAGTTGGCCCTGAACCTCACCAACATCATTCCTTGCACACATGCCTAATTGATCAAAATGCTTCAGAAAATAGCAATGGGCAAGAGAGTCCTAAATCAAAGAAAACAGTTGCGTGTGTCACAAGCATCTCCTCCAGCAGCTCAGCACCTGCCTCTAAGGAGCATCATGAAACCCAATCTGGCCCGAGTGTGCAGAGCTCCAGTGGAGATTTGCAGAACACCATTGTTGTGTCAGTTACCACCACAGTATGCTCCGAGCCTCCCAGATCTACAGGTGAATCTTCTCCAGTAAGCATTAGCAAGACAGCAGACTCAACAACTACGACGACAGTAGTGGCACCAGTTCACACTGGAGTAGCGAAGACCACACTCCCAGTGAGCAGTCTTTCTGCAAAGCCTTTGGACAACGGTTGGACTCTTTCATGTTCTTTGCCTTCTTCAAGTGTTAGTGCTTCAGATTTGAAAAACATCAATAGCCTTACCCGAATCTCTTCAGCTGGAAACACGCAGACAACATGGACTACTTTGCACCTGGCCGGAAACACTATTCAGCCTTTAAGCCAGACTCCGTCTTCTGCTGTGACTCCAGTGTTAAATGAGTCTGGTACCAGCCCTACCCCAAGCCACCACAAACATGTGTCTACAGGCATCACCTTAAGTAATTCCCTTCCAGCAGATGGGCAGCCAGTTGAGCAAATAGTGGTAACTTTGCCTTCGTGTCCACCTTTACCTATGCAGCCACCAATTGCCCAGCCACAAGTTAAATCTCAGCCTCCAAAAAATATCCTTCCCTTGAATTCAGCGATGCAAGTAATTCAGATGGCTCAGCCTGTTGGGTCAGCTGTCACTGCAGCTCCAGGTAACCAAAATGTTATTATTCTTCAACCACCCAGTACAACCCCATGCCCAACAATGTTGAGGGCAGAGGTTCCCAACCAAACAGTAGGTCAACAGATTGTCATCATACAGGCAGCCAATCAGAACCCTTTGCCACTCCTCTCTGCTCCCCATCCTGGTCCTGTTCGACTTCCTGTCAATGGAGCCAGTGCTATAATAGGGTCTCATAATTCAGTGCAAAGTGTGCCAGCCCCACAGACTTTTGGAGGAAAGCATCTTGTCCACATACTACCAAGACCTTCATCTTTATCCACGACTAATTCAACCCAAACTTTTTCTGTTACCATGTCAAACCAACAGCAGCCTCAAACCATTTCTTTAAATGGACAACTCTTTGCATTGCAGCCTGTCATGTCTTCATCAGGAACTACAAATCAAACCCCTATGCAAATTATTCAACCCACCACCAGTGAAGATCCAAATACAAATGTTGCCCTGAACACATTTGGGGCTTTGGCCAGCCTCAATCAGAGCATATCACAGATGGCTGGGCAAAGTTGTGTGCAATTGTCTATTAGCCAGTCTGCTAACCCTCAGACTTCTGCAAATAGTCAAACCAGCCCAGCTAACTGTGCTTCACTAACAACAACTGTAGCACCTACCATGACAACAGATAATTTAGCCACATTACCCAGTACTTACAGTCTTGCAGCAGCTTCCTCAACAAACACCATCACTTGTTTGCCCCCTACTATGAAATCAAAAAGACTGAACAAGAAGCCAGGTGCCAAGAAACACTTAGCAGTTAACAAGCCAGCATGTCCCCTGAATTCAGTCAGAGATGTGGGCAAGCTAGATGGCCCCAGAACAGACAGCTCAACAGAGCTGTCATGTAGTGATGGACAGCTGGACAGCCTTCCTGTCAACCTACCGTCTGTTGCTGTGTCCCAGGCAAAGAGTGTTAGTATTTCTACTTCACATTCTTTGGACATTCTGAATTCTGAATCAGTAATCCCTGAGTCTGTGTCCAAGTCTAAGTCAGTAGAAGACTGTAGCTCATCCTCCCAAGAATCTGAAACAAATGAACAATTTGCAGTGGCCCCAGCAAAATCCAAAGATTCTACTCCCATCTTGCAAGAGACATCTCAGGGTACACCACCAACTACTGTAGCATTGTCTAGTGCTACAAAATCCTGTACTTCAACCCATGTGTTGATTCCATCTCCTATCGAATCCCAGATTTTGGTTTCTCAGGTTTCTGGTATGTCATCTACTACAAGCACTTCAAGCACTGACTGTATTTCTGAGGTAGAGATTGTGGCAGAACCTTGCCCAGTTCAGCAAGATTCACTGAACAACATGCAGACAGCAGGGCCTTTAAAGGGGCAGGGTCTAACTATGTTGCTGTCTGATCTTACTAAAGAAAAAGACCTTCAGAAATCATCTCTTTCTGTCCAGATTGATCACCCTGATTTTTCTCCAGAAAATTCTAAGATAGGTGATTCTAACGTTGACATGCATCCCAAGCAGGAACTGTTACTGATGAACGATGACAGAGACCCACCACAGCACCACTCCTGTCTCCCTGATCAAGAGGTTCTGAATGGTTCTTTGCTCACCAGTAGGCAGGCTGACTCTCCTATGTCAACCAGCTCTGGCAGTAGTCGTAGTTTCTCGGTTGCATCCATGCTTCCTGAAACAGCTCGAGAGGATGTGACCAGCAGTACAACAACTAATACATGTGACAGCTGTACCTTTGCAGAGCAAACTGATATCGTAGCCCTGGCAGCAAGAGCTATTTTGGACCAGGAGAACATTGACAAGGGAAGGGTTGGCACACAAACTGAGATGAGGGAGGTTACTTCCAAGCCTTCTGAAACCTCTTTAGAGGGAGAGCAGCCTTTTAAACCACAGCTCCATAAGGAACCGTGCACAGGACAGGCAGATGCAACACCAAATGAATTTAACTCTCAGGACTCAGTGGAAGTCACAGTCGATAGGCCTCTTGAAAAGCCAAGCTGTTCTCTGGGAATTAAAACATCAAATGCCTCTTTACAGGTGTCGGCCTCTCAGCCACCGAGTCTTACCAGTTTAAGTGTGAATAATCTTATCCATCAGAGCAGCATCAACCATCCTCTGGTCAGCTGCACAGGGTTATCACAGACTTCCGAGCAAACATCTATTCCTGTGACCGTTAATATGACTGTTGCATCCAGTTCTTATGGCAGCCAGCCTCCTGTGCCACCTCTGATGACAGAATATTCCCAGGAACAGCTGAATAGCATGACTAGCGCCATACCAAATCCACAGATTCAAGAACCCCTTTCAAAGCCTAGTCACGAAGGCCGTAAAGATTCTACAAAGCGCACTGTACAAGATGATCTTTTACTGTCTTCAGCCAAACGCCAAAAGCATTGTCAGGCAGCCCCTCTCAGGCTTGAAAGTTTGCCCTTGATGAGCAGGACCCCAGACAGCATTCCTGATCAAACTCAAATGATGGCTAGTCAGATCCCCACCAACTCTTCAAACTCAGTGGTACCTGCTAGCAACCCAGCACATGGAGACAGCCTTACACGGCTATTCCCACCTGGTAACAACTTTGCGGCGCCTGCATTGAGGCAGACAGAAGTTCAGTGTAGTTCTCAGCCTCCAGTTGCTGAGCAACAGCAGCAAACCCAGGCAAGTCAACATCTGCAGGCCCTACAGCAGCATGTACCAACTCAAGGGGTATCTCACCTTCACACCAACCATCTCTACATCAAGCAGCAACAACAGCAGCAGCAAGCAGGGCAGTTAAGAGAGAGGCATCACTTGTATCAGCTGCAGCATCATGTGCCTCATGCAGACAGTGCTGTCCACTCCCAGCCCCATATTGTGCACCAACAGAGAACTCTACAACAGGAAGTTCAGATGCAGAAGAAGAGGAATCTCGTTCAGGGCGCTCCTGCATCTCAGCTGTCCTTACAACCAAAACACCATGGGACTGATCAGTCAAGACCCAAGAGTAGTCAGCCACATCCTCACCATCAACAGATACAGCAACAAATACAGCAACACTTTGCAAATTCCCAGCCGGAGAAGAGCTGTGAAAACCCTTCAACTAGCCGGGGCCACCACAACCATGCCCAGAATCATCTCAATCAAGATATTCTGCACCAGCAACAGGATGTTGGAAGCAGACAGCAAGGTTCAGCGGTTTCTTCTGACCATGTATCTGGGCATAATCAAATGCAGAGGCTTTTGCCGTCAAGAGGCTTAGAGCAGCAAATGGTGTCCCAACCCAGTATTGTGACTAGGTCTTCAGATATGACCTGTACTCCACACAGGCCAGAGAGAAACCGAGTGTCAAGTTACTCTGCTGAGGCTCTCATTGGAAAGTCATCTTCTACTTCAGAGCAGAGAATGGGCATGTCAATTCAGGGTTCGAGGGTTTCAGAGCAGCTTGAAATGAGAAGTTATCTCGATGTTCCCAGGAATAAAAGCTTGGCACTTCATAATATGCAGGGTCGAATGGACCATACCGTCCCCCTTCCTGATTGTCAGACATTCAAACCAGCTGGAGCCAGCCAACAGCCCCAGAGTAATTTTGAAGTACAGTCTTCAAGAAATAATGAAATAGGTAACCCTGTGCCATCACTGAGAAGTATGCAGTCCCAGGCTTTTCGAATTAGTCAAAACACTGGCCCACCACCAATTGATCGACAAAAGAGATTACCTTATCCACCAGTTCAGAGCATCCCAACAGGAAATGCTGTCCCACCAAGGGATAATGAGAATACATGTCACCAGAGTTTCATGCAGAGTTTACTTGCTCCTCACCTTGGTGATCAGGTCATTGGGAGTCAAAGGTCACTCTCAGAGCATCCAAGGAATACACAATGTGGTCCATCTTCGACAATTGAATATAATTGTCCACCAACTCGTGAAAGTGTTCATATTAGAAGAGAGAGTGAAAATCAGAATAGGGAGAGTTGTGACATGTCTTTAGGTACAATTAACACCAGGAACAGCACTTTGAATATTCCTTTTTCAAGTTCCTCTTCCTCAGGAGACATTCAAGGTCGAAACACAAGTCCCAATGTTTCTGTCCAGAAATCCAATCCCATGAGGATTACTGACAGTCATGGGACCAAGAGCCACATGAACCCTCCTGTCACATCCAACATGCATGGAGTAGCAAGGCCAACTTTACCACACCCATCTGTATCTCATGGGAATGCTGACCAAGGGCCTCCTGTACGTCAGGCTAACTCTTCAGTTGCCCAGAGGTCAAGACATCCCCTGCAAGACAGCACTGGTTCCAAAATCCGCCAACCTGAAAGGAATCGTTCTGGAAATCAAAGGCACAGTAATGTCTTTGATCCAAGTCTTCCTCATCTTCCTCTCTCTGCTGGTGGCAGCATGATTCTTGGACGTCAGCAACCTGCCACAGAGAAGAGAGGGAGTATTGTCCGTTTTATGCCTGACAGTCCGCAAGTACCTAATGATAATTCAGGTCCTGACCAGCATACGCTGTCACAAAATTTTGGTTTCCCCTTTATTCCCGAGGGTGGCATGAATCCACCAATAAATGCAAATACTTCCTTCATTCCACAGGTTACCCAGCCTAGTGCCACACGAACTCCAGCTCTCATCCCAGTAGATCCCCAAAACACTCTACCCTCCTTTTACCCCCCCTATTCTCCTGCTCATCCTACTCTGTCCAATGACATTTCAATCCCTTATTTTTCTAATCAAATGTTCTCCAATCCTAGCACAGAGAAAGTAAACAGTGGAAGTTTAAACAACCGATTTGGATCCATTTTATCTCCTCCCAGACCCGTTGGCTTTGCGCAGCCGAGCTTTCCTCTTCTCCCTGAAATGCCGCCAATGCACATGGCCAACTCCCACCTATCCAATTTTAATATGACATCATTGTTTCCGGAAATAGCAACGGCTCTTCCTGATGGCTCAGCAATGTCACCTTTGCTCACTATAGCAAACTCCTCTGCTTCTGACTCCTCCAAGCAGTCCTCAAACAGACCTGCTCACAACATAAGCCATATCTTGGGTCATGACTGCAGCTCAGCTGTTTAAATCCAGAGAAACTAAGTGTGAATGTTTGGGTTGAAGCAACAACTGTTGTAAATGCACCTGCACATTGAGAGAGCTTGTGTGCATATTTGTCTTTGTTCTGGATAACCATTTTTCAATTAGCTTCTGATTATAAGGAAGTCATGTCAGAGAGGATGCATACACTGGGGTTGTCAAAACAATGACCTTTCATTTCTGAGTGATGTGCTTTCTTTTAATCATCTAAATGATTTACCTTTCCAAATTTGATATGTAGTCTTTTCTTCCCTAAGTACTAATGAACAAGAAGTTGAAGAGATCTTGGCACATGCTGGATGGTAGGAAGGAGCTGAGATTTTTAAGCATACTTGTTGATAAATTATAAAATAAATAGTTGAGATGGTTGGGGTGCAAATCCAAAAGTAAAAACAACTTGAAAAATGTGATTCATCACTAGGTTGATGTCAACATCTAACAATTCTGAACCATGGCAAGTGATAAATTGATAATGATAAATTCCTGTAAGTAAAATCAAGGAGATAGAAAATATATGAAGCTTTCTTACATAGACTTCTTTCTTAATTATACTTTTTAATAAACTACCTAAATTTCATGTCTTGTTCTTCAAAGTAGAGAACCATATTGTCCTTTAATGTGCCAAGATCATGTATAGCAAAAGTCTTCCTGAGACAATGAGCCTTAAAAATACAAAGCTAAGACAAAATACAGAAATGCTTTCCACTTAGTACTTGGATTTTGCATTAGGCCAAAGAATATCAGCAGTTTTACTGTGGATTTTCCTAGGGTCAGTTAGTGACTAGTGCTTCATCAGTTGACTTGATGTAGTATTCTCTCTTCATTCTATTTATTTGGTCTTGAAATAAATTAATTTACAATCACTTAAATATTAGAATTGCTCAGTAAATATTGTGTTTAGAAGACACATTTGAGCCTTTTCAGATACTTCTGAATAGTTTTAAGCTGTCTCAGTATTTTCACTTACTATTTATATTAAATATTGCATTGTAAATTGCATTATTATTCTTCATAACAATTATAGTAAGAAAATGAATTCATTATTTTTCTTGTAGGTATGAAATGGTGCTTCACAAAAATACATTCTCTGTGTATATCTGAGTTCATGAGTGAGTGTGCATGTGAAAACGGGTTTTAAAGTGTGGACTGGTCCTTACTATTGAAAATGTATATCATGTACATGATGAATAGATATAATCTTGTCTCATTTAAGTGTAGACTGGTCCTTACTATTGAAGATGTATATCATGTACATGATGAATAGATACAGTCTTGTCTCATTAAAAATGAACAGATTGGGAAAGACAGTAGGACTGCATCTGCAATAGGAAATGGAGGATTGCTGCAGAGCAGTGGCTCTCAACCTTCCTAATCCTCCCACCCTTAATACACTTTTTCCTGTTGTGGTGACTCCCAACATAAAATTATTTTCATTGCTACTTCATAACTGTAATTTTGCTCCTGTTATGAATTGTAATGTAAGCATGTGTGTTTATTGATGGTCTGTGAAAGGGTGTTTGCAACTCACAGGTTGAGAACCTCTGCTCTAAAGCATAGGAAAACGTTCTATAGGGTTTTTTTTTTCTTTCAATTCTTCTCTCATACATAACATCCCAACCAGTTTCCCTCCCTCCAGTCTTCCCAGCTTCCCTCCCCCACCTCTCCAGTCCTCCAGATCCACTTCTCCATTCCCCTCCCTGTCAAAAAAGAGCAGGCCTCCCAGGGATATCTGCCAAACATGGCATAACAAGTTACAATAAAACTAGATAGAAACCCTAATTTTAAGGTTGGGCAAGGCAACCGTAGGAGGAAAAGGGTCCAGCAGTAGGTGCTTTTTAACCCCACTGAATTAGTAATGAATTTTAAAGCACGTATTAAATCTTGAGAACTTAAAAACTAAGAAAAAAATTTTATGTAGTGATTTTTTAAAACCATTTAAACTCTTAGCTTTCAGTTGTTGCTACATTCTGTTTAAAGCTGAATGGAGAGAGAGGGAGAGGTACGCAGAGATGGTCCTGTTGACGTGGTGGAAGTGAGTCCAAGGACTAGCAGAGGTTTGGGGTTTGTTTCCTTTTTATATTACTACTTGGGAGCAAGGCCTGGTCAGAGCAATTACCACTGAATGCCTATCTAAAGGTCCAGCAAAAGGCTTGCTTGTCCTCGTCAACTGTTTTCACCAAACCTCTCAGTTTCTGTTGCCCTCGTAAATCACCCCTTCTGGTGAACAAAGCAAATCCGTGATTTCTCCCTGCATAGTGTTCCTGGGGAGAAGAGAACATCACAGTTGCATTACTTAATGAATAAGCACCACAATAGAAAAGTTACTGAGGAAAAAGAAACATTTGTGAATAGCTTTTAAGCATTAATATCCAGAATTTTCTGTGTACTTGAAAAGTCCAATTTGCCAATTTCATTAAGGGTAGTGTTCTGTATGGCCATTCATAACTCCCTCCCACCTTCCCTTAGTGGCTGTCATATATGCATCCTTACATCAGGGTGGCTCTTGAGTTCTAAAGGGTGGGCTGGCTTGCTTGGAACTAAGGTTACATGCTGTGAGAAACTCCAGTTTTGTGTTGTGTTTCTGAGATAGGGATCTTGCTATGTTGTCTAGACTGGCCTTGAATTCCTGGGCATAAGCAGTACTTCACCTCAGCCTCCTAGGTAGCTGGAACTAGAGGTGCACTCCACCGCCCAGCTGAGAAGCTCCATTTGCGATCGCAGCACGAAGTCCTAAAGCCTGTTAATGCTTTGTGTTATTTTTGTTTGTTTCTGCTCATCAGCTCTGACCTGAGATAGCATTTCATTGTCAGTAGTGCAATGAGAATTACTTAGAGTGCAGTACTGTAAGCTAATCTGACTCTCAGCCTTTTGTGACTGACTGGAGAGAGATGTAAAGGTCTGAAAATAATTGGCCTCCTGCTCACATGGCTCTCTAATTAAAGACGTAATGCACATGTGTGTTAGAGATCATTTCATACATGGATTCAGATGAGAAAGAGTTTGCATTCCTACTTGGTTTAAAAGTCTGGGTACTTATCAGTGTTAATAATTAAAGCTACATGATTTGGAGAGGAACCAAATGGTTTCTGGTAATATCTAGATAAAACTTTAGTTGAAGTAATGGCAGAAAATGCAGTCCAGTTTGTTCCTGAGTTTCATGTTGTCCTAACCTTTTAACGTGACTTTGTAAAGCATCTCCACAGGTAACTTTGTAATTTCTGGAAATACACAAACTTATGCCGGCTTCCTAGGTGAGAGTCGTCGATTAATTCACTTTGTTCTAACTCTTGATCATACAGAATCCCTGAACGCGACCCATTCTTCTCAGCATTCCACAGTAAGTTCTAATGAAATGGAAATTTTAGATTCCTCTGTGTAAACGTCTTCAGTGAATTTGTTAAATATGTCAACCATAGATCAGATTAATCCATTTTAATGTTTTTAATAGACATTGGGTTTTTATAAGTCATATATCTCTTCAGGAGTTCTGTTTTTGTTTTTATCAGAGCAGCTCTGCAGTGCCAGCAGTCACTTGCTGTCTGAATGGAGGGAAGGATTCCACAGCGGTGGTGGTGTGATTTCAGGGAGGTGGGGGCATCTGCAGCAGCCCCCAGACCATGATCAGAGCTATGCTGAGCTGCAATGGAGGTTAGCTTCTTACATCAGCCTTTGTGTTAATGTTTAAGGGAGACTTCTTCTGCCTTGCTCTTGCCTTCTAACACCAGCCATCTCGTGGAGGGGCTAAAACTTATACTCCAAGAAAAAAAAAGTAGAAATACATTTTTAATGGAAACATTCAAAATGTTAGGAAAGCATTGAGACTGTTAACTATGCTTCTTCCTGGTTTTCTCTTTCCATCTTCACACAAGTGTGTAGTCTTCTGTTCTCTCTTAGTTGGTCCATATCAGATACATGGCAGGCAGCCTGGCCATGTCCATGGGATAGTTAGGCCTCTGTGTTGGGATGTGATTGGACCTACCCTCTCTATTAGATCAATGTGTGGTAAAGGGTCCCAGGTTTTATCTGTTTTAACATCTATGCCTCTTTCTTAAAGGGCAACAATCCCTCAAAACGCTATTAGTTTCAAGTTGGTTTAAGAGATTTCAGCATGTGAGAGTGACTGCATTCCTTGGATGGGTGAACTTTCCCCCTGTGATGGAAGGGAAGTTTAAAGGTTTTACCAAAAATGAATAGCCTTGAGTCCATATCCTCGGATGCCCGACAGGCACTGCAAGTCTGTCACTAGGTGCTGACTGACTGGAAGAAGTGTGCCTTTGGCCGTTACATCTGCAGGGCAACCATTAGCTAATGACCAGAGAAACTAGTATGGACTTAATCTCTGAGTGGTTGTTTTGTGATGTGTATATGCAAATTAATTTCTTCTAGAGATGCCTTTCTGACTGAATGTTAGCATTTTGTTTTCCTTCCCCAAAGTTCTACCAAAAAGTAAGGGTTTTGTTTGTTTGTTTGTTCTGTTTGCTTGTTTTTTGCTTAACTGGACTCTGCATTCTGTTTGTGCTGTGCTGAATTCTACTATAATCAAATCTAAACTGTTGTTAGTAGCTCCCATGGGGCCCTCTGCACTCAGATGGAGATAGTCCGTGCTGGCTGGGAGAACACACTGAGGACCTTGGGCTCAGAGTTCTGGTTCTCACCCTACACCTCTGCCCCGGCACTACACTCTACCTGAAACTGCCTCTGATCCAGAGACCAGATCCCAGAACATATCACCCAGCCAGTCCTGTGTTGCAGCCAAGGAGCTACAGGGATGGCGAGTGCTGTGTAACCAAACACCCCCTAGATGACAAGTACAGATAGATGATGCTTCTCACTCTTGCCTTACCACCTCTGAGCCATCACTGACAAAGTAACTATCAAGCTGTGTAGCTGAACCCGTAAACACAGAGCTTGTGTGGCAGGCAGTCCTTCCACATCCTCATTTCCACATTTGCATAAACTCTACTCTAGTGGGTAATGGGGGGTGGCACATATGTCATCAGGTGCATCATAAACATAAGTCAACCTTGGCTGAGCATGGTGGGCATGCACTGCAAGTCACTGGGTGAATACACAGCCTGTCAGTGTCATGAGACATAAACAAGACCTCTCCTGTAATGTAGCACATTTTTAAACAACAGATGATCTTTAATTTTTTTGGCCCAGTTATATGTACATGCAGTATGTAATAGGAAATTAGAATTTGACCCTTTTAATATTGTCTTCAGTTTTTATGAGACCTCTCTGCCCTCCTGCTGCTGAAGTCTTAAAGTCATTTTCATCTGTAAGGTCACTAGGTACAGGGCTTGATGATAGTGGTAAATTTTCGGGGTGTTGAGCTGTTATCTTCCAAGAAGGGACCAGACAGTGTTGCTTAAGATGCTGCAGCTGTGTTACTGTGAAGGGAAATTCTTCCA
The DNA here is from genome assembly GCF_003668045.3 of Cricetulus griseus. Lineage (NCBI taxonomy): Eukaryota > Metazoa > Chordata > Mammalia > Rodentia > Cricetidae > Cricetulus > Cricetulus griseus. The sequence continues at coordinate 46,188,158 of NC_048597.1, read as the reverse complement.
CTTTCAGCAGGGTGTGTGTGTGTGTGTGTGTGTGTGTGTGTGTGTGTGTGTGTGTGTGTGTGTGTTTTCATTTTTTTTTTAAGGGTTGAAAATTGAGGAGAACATGATTACTTTCACAAATTATTTATAGATTCACTGGTTGTGATGCTTACTGTAGGCAAGCACCAGGAAAACATGAATTTTAGTGCTTCAGTAGTGTAATATTTGTATCTATGACCCAGCCAGCAGTTTTCTGTGCACTGTGTCCTATAACTGTAAATCACTTGGTTTATAATTCTAATGGAAACTAATTTGTTTTGTAATGGAATACAGAGCAGATATGTATAATAGGATCAGGATTGTCCTACAGTTGTAAATAAGAATAGGTCCTGTTTATTTTGGCATCTTTTTACAAATGCATTGTATTAGGATGTGAATATCCCAAAACATGCTCTTGTTTAAAGTTTTGAAATTTTTATTGTTAAATGTAACATTTTAATGGTTGTAATAATTATTTGTATGGATATGAATATAGTATTTTATTTAAGAAAATAAACTTTGCAATTTTTGCATTGCAGATTTTCTTTTTGTTTCTCTGGTCATTCCCTATTTCACTTCAAATCTTGTCTTATATCTGAAGTAGTATATTTAAGTTTTTCCATCTATCTGAAATGATTCCATGACACATTTCCATTGGGCATGTATTCCTAAGTAAATTTTCTCATGTAAATCAGTTATGATCTGGTCTAAACTATTAGAGCAAGCTGCACACCTGTACATTACTTATAAAAAGTAAAACTAGAATTTCACATATGGAAGAGTATTCGGTGATGATTCAGTCTGAATTCTCTACTAAGTAATGGAAGAAACTAAAGCATAGAAATTTGGGATAAAAGTTGGTATTGGGCTAGACAGGTGATTTAGCTGTGAAGAGCACATACTGTTCTTGCAGAAGACCCCATGTCAGGTCGCTTGTACCACCTGTTACTTCTGCTTCAGGTGGTATAACGTCCTCTTCTGGTGTCTTCAGGCATCTGCACGCATGCTCATACCTGTTTAGATACATGTAATTAAAAATTAAATCTTTTAAAGAAAGTTGGGGGGGCTATGAATGATGGCACACACCTTTAATCCCAGCACTTGGGAGGCAGAAACAGCCAGAGCTACATAGTGATATCCTGCCTTAAAAAAAATAACAAAAAGTTGGATATTTTACTATAGCTATATCAACTGAGTTAAAAAACAAGCATAATTTATGAGGGGGAAAACAGTGAGTTGTACAGTATAAAATTTATGCAAAGCTATGTAAACTTGTTGTTTTGTATAAAACCTACATAAGCTTTATATTGTTTCATTTTTTGTTTTATAGACAGGGTCTCACACTATGTAGCCCTCACTGGCCTGGAACCAACTAGCCTGCTTATCCTCCAAGGTGCTGCTAGTACAAGGAAAGCTCATACCATCACATCTGGCTAAAAGTACATGAAGTTTAAGGCTGAGGTGTAGCTCAGTGGTAAGGGCTTATGTGTGAAGCACAAGGCTCTGGGTTTGATTATCTGTAGATCCTTCAAATTAGTGTGTTGCTTTCAGATGGGGTAAGAACGATACAGAATTGACCAAATTCAGAATAAATAATAATTAGAAAAGAGCAGCATGGCCTCATATGAAGAATATGTACTTCAAAGGTAATGTGTTCATTTGCATTTGGGCTCAGGGGTTGGTCTCATGTATGCCTTGGGTATTAGGAAATCTCTGAAGAACCGAGTTGACTGAGTGAATATATATACTAAAGAGGAATTTTATTCGGTTGGCTTACATGAGTCACACTGAGCTCTTGCACAATGGACTGTCTGTTGAAGAAGCTGCTCAGTCCAAGTGGCTGGGTACCTCAGCAGTCCAAGTCTGGTGCTGGGAGGTCTGGAATATTCCTAGAAAGCCACTGGTCTTCATTTCATGTTGGGAAGCAGACGGGGCTGGGTTCTGGTGGCAGCAGAGAATGGCAGTAGCTGTGACCACAATAGGGTGAATTCACTCACCAGCAAAGGTGAAGACGGTGGGGTGAAAGGCCACACACAGCTTTTCACTAGAACCTCCTTGTAGCTGGGCCCCCACCAGGAAGTGCCTTCCGTCCTGGGGGAGGGTCTTCCGTGGTTAATCATTTTAGGAAATACTCTAATAGACCTGGCCAAAGGAGTATCTCTTAATTGATTTCAGATCTCATCAAGTTGACAGGATCAGCCATCACATCTAGACCCTGTCTTGTTCTGTGTTAACTCTTTGTCACCGTGACAAAATGAGAAAACATTTTAAAAGGAGAAAGATTTACCTTGGACTGTGATTTCCAGGTTCCACCCTATGGTCAGCGGGACCCTTGTTTCTCCGTCTGTAGTGTGGCGGAACAGCTGCTCACTTCATGGTGGCAGAGAAGCAGAGCGACAGACACAAAGAACCAGGGTAAGAAAAGCCATTCGGGGGAATGGAGAGAGGACCCCAGTGTGGCTCCCAGCAGTCATGTTGGGCAGCTCAAACTCAAAACTGTCGGTAACGCCAGCTCCAGGGGCTCTGTAGGGTTTTGAATGAGATGTCTCCCATGGTCTTTGGCATTTAGATGTTTGGTCCGTAGTTGGTGGGACTGTTTAGGGAGGTTTAGGTGGTGTGGCCTTGTTGGAGGAAGTTTGTTACTAAGGGCAGGCTTTGAAAGTATGAAGTCTGACCTACATCCAGTTTGTTGTCTTTGCTTCATACTTGAGGTAAAGGAAGAGAGCTCCCAGTTCCCTGTTTCCTGCTGCTTGCTGCCATGCTTCCCAGCCATGAAGGACTCTCATCTGTCTGGAACCGTAAGCCCAATTAAACACTCTGTAAGTAGCTTTGGTCACAGTGTTTTATCACAGCAACAGAAAAGTAACCTGACAAGCTTTCTGGATCCTGCAGACACCTACACTCCTGGGCACATACATGTACAATTAAGAATAAAATAATAAAATATCTTTTAAAAATAAAGATGAGAAAACCCCTACTTTCTCCAACTAAGTCTTGCCTCCAGGATTTTCCATTACCTCCAACTAATACCATCAATCTTGACTGTATCAATTAGCAAACTACCTCTGAATGACCTTATCTATGGGCTCAATCTCATGCCTGAAACACATGAGCAATTGGGTTACTTCATGATTATAACATATTCTAATATACAATATATAAATATAAAACAAGAACCACAAAGGTCACATAAGTACCCCAGGAAAGGAGTGCACAGGACTTCAAAGCTCACAGCATTTTCCTTCTAGCTTCTTAAGATATTCTGGGGCTAGAGAGAAGGCTTAGTGGCTAAGAGCACTGGCTGTTCTTCCAGAAGACTCAGGTTCAATTCCCAGTAGCTATATGGTGTCTCACAACCATCTGTAACTCCAAACCCAGGGAAATCTGATGCCCTTTTCTGGCTTCCTACAGGCACCAGGACAAAAGTGGTATATAGACATACTTGCAAGCAAAACACTCATACACAAAAAATAGTAGAAATAAAAAAGAGGGATACTTGCAATGGAAATACAAACTGGTGTTGATTTCTCTTGACATATTTCAGTAACATCCTCAAGTTTTTCTGCCGCCCCCTCATTATACTGCTTGATGGACTAAGTCATACCAGCAGCCCTCCTGTTTATGACAGTTCTATGCTATTTTGTGTCTGGGGGCTTTAGGCAAGCTACATAATTTCTCTCTGTCATAGTTTATATTTATGTGTTTGTTGTTACTATTACCTGCTCTGCCTACCTCACAGGTGTTAGAAAAGACAAAATAATTATATCTGAAAGTTTTCTCCCCCCACTGTTGCAAAACAACAAAAAAATCTTGCTTTGTTTTATCTCCCTACACTTGACATTTTTCCTGTGAGAAATTAAAGAGGTGAGGTTACCCTACTTGATAAGTTCAGCAACAGGCAGTTTGGTTGACTAATATCATTGTACCACTTTTTCAGACAATCAAGTAAGCTATGGATGTTTTGAAGATAAAAATCCAGTTTTTAGCTGTCTGTTTTCTGCACCATTGATCATGAGTGGTGTTTCCTTACCTCCATTAGCTTTGGATCTTGTGGGTCTTCGAAGAGCCTACATCTAGACTGAGGCAGAGAACTCCCTGTTTCAGGGACTTTTCTGGAAATCCATGATTCAATTAGGTTAGATCCTAGTTTTTTGATTGATATTATGGAGTGACCATGCAGATTCACATTTTACAGACACACACACACACACACACACACACACACACACACACTCATTCAAGCACAAATCTAACTCTCTCAGACATCTTATTACAAGACGATTAGATAGTATGTCCCTGTTCCAATCCAAGTTTTGGTTTTTTTTTTTGTTTGTTTGTTTGTTTTGTTTTTGTTTTTGTATCATTTCTGGAGAAACTTAGAAATATTTTGTCATCTTACTACAAATAAAGAAATATGGCTGGTTGGTGGCAGTGCATGCTTTTAATCCCAGCATTTGGCACAGGCCAGCTTGGTCTACAGAGTGAGTTTCAGGACAACCAGGACTACACAAAGAAACCTTGTTTTAAAAAAAGGGAAAGAAAAGAAATATGATTTTCCCAGTGTAGTTATTTTCTCTGCCTCAGTATTTCTGAGATGAAGCCACAACCTTATTGTTGCTGAGGATCCAGACACCAATGGCAAAGATGGTTCTACCACTGACTGGACTTAGGAAGTCTCTCTTGTCCATTGGACTGACAAGGTCCTGCTGGCTGACCTTTGATTCTTGAAAACTGTTTGAGTCTCTTATCTTTTTTGTTTGTTTTCATTTTTCTGTTTGTTGGTGTTTTTTGGGGGAGGGGTTGAAAAAGGGTTTCTCTGTGTAGTCCTGGCTGTCCTAACTCCCTGTGGAGACCAGGCTGGCCTCAAACTCACAGAGATCTGCCTGCTCTGCCTTCCAAGTGCTGGGATTAAAGGTGTGCACTACTGCTACACCCCTCCCCTTTTTAAGTTAGAAAAGCCACTACATTTTTTTTTTTGCTTTCTCTTCATTTTTGATTTTAGTTTTGAATCAGCAGGCTCCCAGTGGTGATCTGAAACTTTACAGCATGTGGATTTTAATTTAAAACCAGAGTCTCTGTGTTTGCAGCTCTTTTCCAAGTCTAATCACTGAATTAATAAAAAAGACTTTTATTCTGAACTCCATAGGATTAGAAATGGATACAGCCATCCTCACACGAGTCCTGCTTTTCCAATTTAGAGAGCCAAAAATTTCCAAAACTTCAGTTTCATTAGCTGACTCTTCAATGGCCTTGCAGGTTCATTGTAACTGAGGTTTCTGTAACAGCCACGTGTCTTCTAGGTTTTCAGAATTGCAGTTACTTTCTATTAATGAGCTAGGCTGTTCTGTAGTTATATAATCCCAGTCTGTATGTCTTGCATGTGTGGAAATACACCCAGAGAATGGCAGGATCTTCCTGTGGTACAATTGTGTCTTCTCTGGTCTGACAGGAATCACACTTTACTGACTGAAAATTCAGGTTTTTGCATCAGTGGTCCTTCACCCAGTGATTTTTCTAAGCATCAGTTTCTCCATGTGGGGGATGAGGAGAGTTTCAGGATTTGATCCATCGAAATGTACACTGTTGGCAGGATGCCTGATGGATGGGTGCTGTTTGAGTCATCTGTTCTACCATTTAGGCTCTGGGATGGAGTCAGGAGCTGAGGACCAGTTGCCAGATCCTGCAGTGCTGTAGCGACTCCTGCCTCATGTTTGTTCTGTAGCAGGAGAGGACCTGGTGATGTGCAAGTCTAGGAGGCACTGCTTTGGCTTATTTGGTGATGAATTAAAATGCTCCCCACCCCAAATGTCCCTCTCTCTAAACCTTTGCTCTCTGCTGACACTTAAAGTGGGCATTTTTTTCACTTTTCTTATGAAATACTTGATATTGGTTCAAAGTATCTCTTATTGGTTGCCATCTCCCTGTTTATTTGAAAACAAAGATCTTTTCTTTTGGGCATGACATTCCAGACTGAGAGAACCCAGTGGATGTCAGCTTGCCTGGTATTTCATTTTCCATTCTTTTGAGGGAAGTTCTTATGTAGCCTAAAACTTGCTGTGTAACTGAGGTTGACTTTTAACCTTTTTCTTCTAGCACTGAGAACTGAACCCATGTCTAGTGATTGTTATTCAAGTGCTCTACTGAGCTAAATCTAATAACACCTCAACTTTGAACTTCTGATCCTCCTGCCTTCAGCCGTCAATGCTAGGATCATAGTATACACCGCCACACACAGTTGGTGCAGTGCTGGGCTCAAACCAGGGCTCCTTGCATGCTAGGCAAGCACTCCAACAGCTGAGCTACACTGCTAGCCCCTACATTTGGTATTTTTAAAATGTCACCGTAGTAGCTACAGATCTCTGTAGCCTCAGCACAGAGGAAACCAGGGTCCTGCCTTTGTTTCCCACTATAGTCTGCCTAACAACTTGGGGCTGGAGAGATGACTCAGCGGTTAAGAGCACTGGCTGCTCTTTCAAAGGACCCAGGTTCAATTTCTAGCACCCAATTTCTAGCAGTTCACAGCTGTTTATAACTCTGGTTCCAGGGGATCCGACACCCTTACACAGATATACATGCAAGCAAAACACCAATGCACATTAATTAACTTTTTAAAATCTACCTAACAAACAGGTTAGACCCTCTGCATAAATAGTTTGCTCTTCCTCCTTTGGTCTGGCCACTCTTCCCTATCCGTTACTGGTCACCAACACTCCTGTGCACTGCTGTCTGGGAAGTTACATAATCTTCTTCCCTTGTATGCTATTTTTGTCACCCGGAAAGCAACTGTTTTCCCTCCATGTCCAGTCTCTGCTTGCTTACTGTGATGGCTAATCTTACTTGTCAACTTGACCACATCTGGAAAAAGCTATAAACCTAAGCAGCTGGCCATGCTAACGAGGTCATAAGACCTATCCTAATTCTGGGCCACACCTTCTGGTGGCAGCCCACATAAAAGGACATGGAAGAAGAAACATGTTGCTTTTTGCCTGCTTGCCCTTACTCTGACTGGCAATTCATTTACCCTGTTCCTGAGCCATTCCTTCACTGGTGTTAGAATCTACTTGGTTGGGATTCCAATGTAGACTGAAAACAGCTCTCAAGAGATATTCCAAGACTCCAGCACCAAGTTTGGACTGCAGAGACATCCAGTCTTGTGGACTGAACAACTACCAAATTCTTGGCCTTTCTGTCTTGAGAGAGAGAGAGAGAGAGAGAAAGAGAGAGAGAGAAAGAGAGAGAGAGAGAGAGAGAGAGAGAGAGAGAGAGAGAGAGTGTGTATTCTATCCATTCTGTTCCTTTAGAGAATCCTGACTAACATACCTACCTTCTTGTTTAAAGCCACTTTTCACATTTAAAGATTCAAGGAATGTCTTAGACTGAAATCTTACTTCCCCTTTAGGCCATCAGAAAACAGTGCTACAGGATGTTGTACTTGTAATCTCAGCACTACGGAAGAGCCAGGAGGACCACAAATTGAAGACCAGCAGTCCTATAGACCAGCCTGGGTCATAGTAAGAGCCTTTCTCAGGTGGGAAAAAAGAAAAAGAAAACCTATGACTGTTTGAAACCACATTCATCTGAGTTCCCATTTGTCTTCCAGTATGGCATTTGTTCTTTTCCTTCTCCATAGCATTCCTTTCACATTCTTTATACATTATTCTAACACTCAAAAGTCAAAGGCATTTTTGGTGCCATTTTAGTTTGAAGCTTATGTCTTTACTGTGAAGCTTATATCTTTAAAGTTCCCATTCTTCAATCTCTCTCTCTCTCTCTCTCTCTCTCTCTCTCTCTCTCTCTCTCTCTCTCACACACACACACACACACACACACACACACACGGTCTTAACATGTAGACCTGGCTGGCCTGGAACTTTCTGTATAGACTAGGTAAACCTCAGAGTCATTGATATCTGTGTGCCTCTGCATGCTAGAATTAAAGATGTACACCACCATGCCTAACACTCTCTTCTCTTTGGTGCTAATGACAAGGCACTGTTTTAATCATTTGTGATAGACCTAGACAATGAAGAGAAAACATTGCCTTTGTTGGACACCTAACAGACCAAATAGTCCTTCTTGGGATGTAGTTGTAGAGAGATGCTATGTTGTGTCAGCAATAATGGCTTAACATTCTGGATTGAAAATTGTTGAGAGTTATTCGGATTTATTTTCCATTTTGTATGAATCCCATAGTGGTTTGAATAAGAATTGTCCCCATAAACTCAGGTATTTGAATACTTGGTCATCAGGGAGTGGCACTATTTGAAAAGATTAGAAGGATTAGGAGGTGGGTGTGCCTGAGACAGCCACCCACAGAGGTGTGAAGAGGGTGTCAGATTTCCCTGGATCTGGAATTACAGATGGATATTAGCCACCCATGGGTGTTTTGTGTGGCAAAAAAATTATTATAAAAACATCGGGGGGGGGGGCTGATAGCCAGGCCGTGGTGGTGCATGCCTTTACTTTAATCCCAGTACTTGGGAGGCAGAGGCAGGCAGATCTCTGTTAGTTCGAGACTATCCTGGTCTACAAGAGCTAGTTCCAGGACAGCCTCCAAAGCCACAGAGAAACCCTGTCTTGAAAAACCCAGACAAAAATAAAAATAAAATAAAAAAACATCTCTTACATTCTAAGAGACTGGAACTTTTTCTGGACCTGAGTCACTAATACACCTTGAGTGTCACTTAAGACTGCTCTCCTACCATGTACTTAGCCTGCCTTTATGAGAACAATGTAACAAACAACCTCACTGCCTAGGCTAATGCATAGCTGTACCCTTAAGGGATGTTTTCTGCTGGAGTAACACATGTGTATGCGAATGTTAGAGTAATAAGCAATTTGGAAATAGCAAATAGGTTGAAAGCAACCAAAATGAGTATCTACCATAAGTGCTGAAGACAATATTCAGATATTGCTTGATGGCATTTGTTTGTTAGTTATCTGGGTCAGTTGGGGGTGAGTGGCTTAATCCCTCTTAAAACCCTGCTAAAGATTTCTGTTAAGTGTCCTCGATTTCTTCCTGCGCGATGCTTTTTGTGCTGTCCAGTAAATACAGAGCAAAAGCCCTTTGGTGAGGGCACACACACACCCCGACAGTCACACACACTGACAATCACACATACAGATACACAGACACACACACACACACAATCACAAGACAGCCTTTAGGCAGGCACAGATTCAGACTCATACATACAACAGGGAGACAGGGAATAACCAAGACACGGGGAGAAAGGTAGAGAATTCAAATCTAGGCCCTACTCTTAGTTAAATTCCATCAAGAGGAAATGCTTTTTTAAAAAACATTTTATTTATTTATTTTATGTGCACATTTGTCTGTGTGAGGGAGTCAGATCCCCTGGAACTGGAGTTATAGACAGTTCTGAGCTGCTATGTGGGTGCTGGAAATTGAATCCAGGTCCTCTGGAAGAGCAGCCAGTGCTCCTAGCCACTGAACCATTTCTGCAGCCCCAGGGGGAAATGCTTTGTAATTTCTTTCCTTAATGTAGCTCTGACACATTTTGGTTATTCCTATGCTTCCAACAATGTGTTCAACACAGCTGGGAACTGTGCTGGATCCTCCTGAAGAGTTGCAGGTGCTCTTGACAGCTGAACCACCTGTCCAGCTTGGTGCTGAGGGTTGCTTGTTTTTTGTTTTTTAATTTAAGTCTTCAGGGAAAATGATGATATTCTCAAAACTAGACAGAGCTCCAATCCTCTCAAGTTGGGTGAACAAAAGAACAGGTGTCTTAACTATTTTTCTTGTCTTTGTACCAAAACATCCGACAAAAGCAACTTAAAGCCTGGGGGATTTGTTTTAGCTCACAGTTTGGGAGCAGTTCATCTTGATGGGGAAGTCATGGCCATGGGAGCTTGAGACCGCTGGTCACATGGCATCTGCAGCCCGGAAGTAGAGTATAATGAACACTGTCAATTCTGTGTGCTCAGATCACTTACCTGTTTTATCCAACTCAGTGCCCAGTCAGGGACTAGTGCTGTCCACTATTAAGGTAGATTTTCCTATCTCATTAATCCAATCAAGAGGATCCCTTACAGACATGCCCATTGTCTAACCAAATCTAGATAAACCCGTAGAGGTGTGCCCAGAAGCCTGCCTCCCAAGTTATTCTAGAGCCTGTAAGATGAGGACATTAACCAGCACAGACAGTAACCACCTCATTCTGTTTGTCTTCCAATGAGAATATTCAGACTGCATATCAAGAACACTGTACAGTATGCAAAGGTGTCCTGTGAAGTGCAGCAAAGAGAATTCTCTTGATAGAAGAATCCCATCCAAGCCAAACTGCTACTCCAGGGTTCTAGAAACTCTGGGATGCTTGCTAAGTTTGTCTGAATTCATGTGTGTTACTGACCAGGATTCAAATAAGCACTTAGCCCTGGAGTATGTCTTGTCTCCTTCAAGCCCTGAAAGCAAATGGAGTGAACACATCTGCTTTCCCCGCAGTGTGGAGTCATCACGAGCCAGGCTTGGCCAGCTTCAGGCTGAGCACGTCATCTTCACTCTCTTTCAGGAGATGAGTCATGGTGGGTCACTTTACAGCTGTCCTTTCTAGGGCTTGTTTGGATACCTGAGAGGTTGAGGTTCCCTCCCCACAGGCAGAGCCTCCATCTTGCTGGCTTGTGAGAGCCCTGTCTGATGGGTAGGGAGAATGGGGGACACTACACATGACATTCACTAGATTCCAATGGTAACAGCCTCTCCAAAGGACACAAATCGAAGCTTTCTTTCCTCTGAGACCCAGGGCACAGGTGGCAGTAACAAAGGCTGGTACTGTTTGTAGCCAGACTCTCTACTAGGCCCCAACTTTGGAAGCATTAGAATTTTTGAGTTGGAGTGGTGGCACATGCCTTTAATCCCAGCACTCAGGCGGCTAAAGCAGGTAGATCTCTGTGAGTTTGAGGCCAGCCTGGTCTACAAAGCTACACAGAGAAACCCTGTCTCGAAAACATTTTTTTTTTTAAAGTTGGAATTAAGAGAAAAATGCTGTGGTACCTGGCAAGGTGGAGCCTAGAGATCTGAGGGTCGATAATCTGGAGCTTGCCATTAGGAGGGCCTGAGGACCAGCTTTATGCTGACGGCATTCCTGGACCCTTACTGCTTCCCTTACTGCTTCGTGAATCTTGTGCAACACTGTGGAGCTGCGCAGAGAATCGCAACTTGGGCAGTTTAATTTAGGCCACACGGCCAGCAGGGTGGACGACACAGGCAGACTAACGGTCTGACTCTGCGATGGCGCTTGCACTTGACTGCTGCTTCCGTGTCTCTTAGCTCCTGCCTTTCCCCACAGTTTCACACAGAGTGCCTGTCACTCAGAATGAGAAGCACTCGGGGATTATTTAATTCGCTGACACACGCATTTTTGCAACCCCACAGAACATTCTGCCGGGTGCCTGGAGTTACCGGGGAAGCAGCTGCAACTGTTTTCATCCCCAGTTGCTGGCTCAGGGATTGCATTTAGTCATGGAAAGTCCCTTTCCCCAGATAGACTCCAGTTTTCCATTGGCTTTTCTTGCTGCTAAAATAAAACCAGGCCAATCTCCCAGGCATCCTGCATGAACAGGTGCAGCTACCTCCTCGGGGTTTGTCTGAGGGGCGAAGAGCTCTGATTTTACGGGCACAGTCTCGCTCCTCTGACGGTTGCATCTCTCTGTTCCACTACAACCGAGAAGCTCTCTTTACTTCTGAGTGTGCTCAACCTCCACCCTTCACTCTCCCTGTTACCTGCCGGCTGCACTCGGCCCTCAGAGTTAGCCTGACATCTGTTTTTAAGGAGCGAAGTTCACGGACTCCACAGAGAGTTAGCTCAGGTGTTGTTTTAGATCCCAGTGATGCCCGGAAGGCTCCTGACATCTCTAGTGGCCCTCCTCTACCCCAGCACTCACATTAGCATCCAGATGAAGCACCGTGACCTCCAACCACAAGATCCGTGCTGTAGAAAGAAGTAGTAACATGTGACATGGAAGGTCTATTTTCTTAAAAAAAAAAAAAAAAAAAAAAAAAAGGATTTACGAGTGCTCTACCTGCATGTACAACTTTACGCCAGAAGAGGGCATCAAATCCCACTATAGATGTTTCTAAGCCACCATGTGGTTGCTGGGAATTGAACTCAGGACCTCTGGAAGAATAGCCAGTGCTCTTAACTGTTCAGCCATCTCTCCAGCCCCTGGAAGTTCTGTTTTTTAAAAGCATATTTGGTCTGGGGCTTTTTAGTCCTGCCGCAAAGAGCAGAGATGACCAGGACATGTGACATTGTAGTACAAGACACAACAGAATCCAAGAACATGGTGGCACGTTCACCCTCCCTCCTCCCCTTCCACAGGGCACGGACTCTGCCTGCAAACAAGCTTCCAAAACAGAAAGTGTATCTTAATATTTATTCACTCAGGTCACAGGACTGTTTGGGAGGGCTTTGCTGTATACACATTCCTTATTGGGGCATTTAGGACTCAACACCAGGGGAAGACTGCTTTGAAAGAATCAGCAATCAGCCATAAGCTGTCAGATTTGAACTCCCTTTGTTTGTTTTGTTTCCAAACAGGATCTCACTGTGCAGCCTTAGCTGGCCTGGAACTTACTTCATAAACCAGGTTGGCCTTGAACTCACATAGACCCACCTGCCACTGCCTGTGCTGGGATTATGGACCTAATCCACAATGTCTCACTTGGTTGCAATCTTTTTTTAAAAGATGTCTGTCAACAATCTAATTGATAGTTTTCATATGACCCACAGAAGTCAACAGGTTTTGAAGAACAGAAAACCAATTGCAAACACAAGACCACTTGGGAAAGAAAGAAAAATGCACAAAATTATTTGTGGAAATTATCTTTGCATTTCTAAAATCAGGAAAAGCTTGCCATTCAAACTTCCAAAGCAAATGTTTGAACAGTATGCAGATATTTGAGAGAAAGAACAATAACTTTTAAAAAGAGGAATGCCTGATCCATTTCCTTAATAAGTGATCAAGAATGCATGGGTGAGGAGAGACTTCAGTGTCGCAAGCAGAGAGGCAGGTGTGCACACCCTCATATGTCTATTTTCTGATGACATCACACTCCAGGCAACCAGAAAGCCTGGTCAAAGCAGGGCTTCTCACAGGGTTTGCCAGATGGCATGAGAGAAGGGAACTAGAGCACTGAGCTGTATGACAGCTTAGAGAGAGGCAATGCAAGGCAACTGGATTAGCTATGAGCTCTGCAGCCCAAGTGAGGGAGAAACAGGTGTCCATCCTGAGGGACATCTACATAAATGACAGGCAAGAGGCTCAGTGGTGGAGGACCCCAGGGTGATGCTGCTGGGAGCACGTATTTCCCTGCAAAGGCTGTGTGTGGGGAACCCACCAAGCACTGTTGCTTTGTTGAATTTGCTCCAGGATCCAGAGTCCTTAAGATGAGGAGGGCTGCCTGCCTGATGCTCAGGCACTTAGCACTGTCTGCCACTTCTTTCGCCCTTTCCCATCCATCTTGGAACTGTTAGAAGTCTATGGGGAAAGGGGGCCCTTCTGAGAAGGTGGCCTCGGAGTGCCGAGTCAGCATCCAGTGATGAGATGAAGACACTAGGACGTAGGTGCTCCCCCGACCTTGGGGTCTGCAATGGTGATAGATCACTTGAGAAGCGTATGTGACAAGGCCCCATTCTGAGTATTTCCAGTAGTGCCAGGAACCCGGAGGATTGTTCAGCATTCCCTCTGAAGAGGTGACTTAGCTTGAGTTACCAGACTGTCTGGCCCAGTTGTGTGGGGACTTGGTCCCACGTGTGCACCATATTCTGAGGAGTCACACCCTCCGAGGACCCAGGGGAAGTGAGATGGTGCTTTGGGCTTTTAGAGCAGCGGGTATCTCCCAGGGGTGACAGTGGCAGTTCTAGGTGGGAGGTACAAGTAACTGGTTTCTCTGGCTGATCTCAGTGAGGCTGGGATGGGGCTGAGGCAGCAAGCTGGCCTGGTGCAACTTGTGCCTAGATTGAGCACAATCTAAGTTGCAAACAGAGGTTCCTAAGCCTCCTGGCTTTGCCTCTGTGTACAGCAGGGCTTCCCTTCTCCCATTCTTCTCGGGGTTTAGCTCACCCCAAGCTCTCATCTTCCCATGTGACTGCACACACTGAGACAAGTGGAGTGTTTGGCAGTGAGCATGCTGCTTCAGTCACCATATTTGCCACAGAACAGCACCAAGGTGGATCGGGCCTTCTCTGCCTGTGATGTCAGAGGCTCAGAAGACAGGGATCTGGTCTCTGCGAACCACATCCAGGTCATCATCCAGAGTCAGCAATACCTGAAGTGAGAGGGTCAGCGATGGGAAGGAAATGTAAGTCCTGGCCACACCAGGTCCCTGCTTCATGAATCAGTTTATTGAAATACTCATGAAAGAGGGCTCCCTTGTGCTATTCTCGATTCTAGAGACACAGCGGGGGATGAAAGCAGTACCCACCCTCTGCCCTGGAGCTCACATTCCGGAAAGGATCTTAAACAGGAAGAAAACACATGAGATAGGACACAGTATATTTCACAGACATATGTGTGAGGGTTAAAATTAAACTAGGGCATATGCATCGGGAGCTCGGGTGGAGGATGGTAAAAATAAGGTGGCCTGGGTTGTCATTACTCAGAAGGTGACATGTAAGTCAAGACCTATGGGAAATGAAGTATTGTTTTATAGAAGACTGCTATACAAGAAACGGACCATTCCTACTTCCCTCCCCACGTGAAACCACTAGCCCCACGTCTTCCTATCAGTCACGGAGATTGGTTGAACTTCCCATGCTGACCACTAGAGGGAAGCCCTGCTCCACTCTTGTGATTGCCTGGTTGGCTTCAGGGTGATGGCCATCTGTGTGACAGCCCACAGTTATCACCCCAACCTGAGTCTAGGCACCACAGACATTTAATTAGGAAATTTACAAAAGGACTAAAGGATACCGAGGATGGTCATCTTATGTTAGCATGACCCTGGGAAGGGGCACAGGCAAATCCCAGGAACTCTAGATTAGGAACATCCTGACTGGGTGGCTTCCTGAGCTTCTCTAGGAACCTCCTCTTTATAAAGCACATGGTGGGGCTGGAGGAAGGGAAGGAAGAGTCTATCATGAGAAGGAGTAATCCCATAGATGAGAATTTCTGTGAATGCCCTAAGTGGTTCCTGGGGGGAATTCTGAGCATTTTAGTCCAATAGCCAATACTGTCCCAGGATTACCGTGCATCTTAGGAAAAATGGTTTTGTCACTCCTCTGTGTGTACAAACATTGAAAAGTAGAGGAAAATGAAAGTTATGATCTCACAGGAATTATAGTAAGAAAAGAAAGAAAGGAAGGAAGAAGGAAAGAAAGAAAACAGAGGGAGATGGTCAGTGCATTGGATTACAAGAAGAAATGCCGTGAGTAACTAGCGGGGAATATAGAGAGGTGGAGGACGAGCAACAGGGAAATATGCAAGACTGTAGAAGGGAGAAAAGCAGCTAGAAGATATGACCGACTCACCAGGAACGAGAAGAACAGGGCAGTGGCAGAGAGGAAGTGCCAGATGTCGTGGTCATCAAAGAAGTCCAGCAGGATACACTCTCGGTTCTTCTCCCGGGATTCTGCGGGGGTTCCCTGGAGGACGGGAGGCAGATGTAGACAAGAGTCCCCGGTTCAACAATTTCAGGGTTTGATTTTGAGGAAGCACTCAGAAAGTCAGCTTCTGAGGGTTGTGTACAATTGCTCTCAGCAATACTGTTTGTACTAGTCCCAGGACGGAGTCCACCAACCGATGAATGGACTGATAACATGTGTTGTTGCCCCAAAAGTGCTCAGTAATTAGAAGACACACTGATGTAGCCATAGCATGGATGACCTAAAAACTGTTATGCTGCACACTGCATGGATAAAGACAGACTCAGCGGTCCCACGGCCTGTGGTTCTACTTCTAGGACAGTAGTCCTCAACCTATGCCTGGTGACCCCACAGGGGTCACATATCAAATAGCCTGCATATCAGATATTTATATTGCGATTCACAACAGTAGCAAAATTACAGTTATGAGGAAGCAACAAGATAATTTTTTTGGTTGGGGTCACCACAACATGAGGACTGTATTAAAGGGTCATAGCTTTGGGGTGGGTCTCAACCCAGGAAATGCCCAGACTGGTAACTCCACAGCCACAGAAGGTAGGTTAATGGCTGCCAATTATTACCAGGTCATAGAGAAGCAAACTGGCTGCTCATGGGTTTTCTTTCTGGCATCACACAAATGTTCTGAGATCAAATGTGCTGATGCTGTGGTAGAGAGCTGAGACTTCCTGCTTGCGCTTCAGACACAGAACTGGTTTCTGAGGCCTCAGCTTTCCTGTCTACAGGATGGACACAGAGCCCCACACCTGCATTTACTGACGGATGATGACTGTGATGAGAAAGATGGCGGCAATATACTAATTGAGCATTAAACATCTCTGGGAACAGATCATAAGAGAACTAGTGAAGATCATGTTTGCTTTATCTACAGGGCTTGCAATTTCCTGTAGTATTACCCTGGCAATGGTGGCCACATGTCACTTGCCTATCATTTACATGTGGCAATGGTGCCTTCTTTCTTCTGGAGAAAGCTGTGAATTTAAATAATGAATGCAGGAGAGGGAGGAAGGTCCAAAAGGTATGATGGAGCAGACTGCTCAGATAAAAGGACGGGCCTCTTACCTCCCAGCTGCTGAGGTTCTGAAAGAAAAAGTACAGGGCTGCAGCCCACACCACCGCCGTGGCCACGATGCAGAAGAGGGGTAGCAGGAGGACCTTCTCAGAGCTGCGAAGCTGTGGAGAGATGCAAAGCCACTGAGGCTGGAGCCCCAGCCGTCGGCAGGCCCTGGGGCTGCCAGCTCCTCACTTGTGCTCACCTTCATGATGATGTAGAAAGCCAGGTACAGCAGCAGGTTGCAGATGAAGATGCCCAGCATATAGGATGCAAAGTCCCTGGGCCGGTAGATCAATCCAAAGAAGGCACTGTGGACGTGGGGTGGGGCGTGGGAGGCAGGAAAAGGGTGTGACGTGAGTGGGCCATTAACCACTTCAGGAGTGCACTGGTTAAAAGCCCCACTTTAAGATAAAGACACGGATACAGTCTGAGAAATGCACAGCAGACAGGTTTGACATTGTATGAACATCGTAGAATGTCCTTACACAACCCAAGATGGCCACCATGTCACTTGGCCATGCCATCTTTCAGGACCACCGTGTACAGGTGGTCCTCTGCTAACTGAAATATCTTTGCATGGTGAGTGACTACACAACTTAATGAGTGATATAAATAACTTAATTTACTACATCTTTGCCAGAATATTCATTTTTAGGGACTTCACAATGGTCTTGTGCATGAATGTACTGTGAACAGTTATCTTTCCTTTCTGGGTGCAATGGTTTTCCCAGAATCCTTCAGTTTTTCATGATTATAAACAGCACTGTCATGAACAGGCGGATGCTTCGGATATACTGCATTTGTTTCCATTTAAGATTATTAGTTCATCAGAGTAGATGGCTGCAAGTAGGATGACCAAGTTAATAATGCCAGCTGTCCGTATTTAATTTAGCACTGAAATTTACTTTGACTGAGGGTTAACTTTAAGTTTGTTTAAAATTTACAGTCAGTATAAGAAAATATTGGTCACTTTTTCCCCCTGAGGCAGAGTTGCTGTTGGTGTATCCGTGGATGTCTAGAACTTGTTTCTGCCTCCCAAGTGGAATTAAAGGCACATGTTACATATACCCAGCTGTAGCTCTTCTTCATCTCCTTATTTGAAGTTTTTTTTTTTTAAATATACTTTAAAATTCTACAGTGTGGTGAGTGGTGTATACCTCTAATCTTAGCACTTCGGAAGCCAAGGCAGGAGGATTGCCATGAGCTTGAGGCTACACACACACACACAGCAGATGATATGACTAGGTTCTTTTCAAAAGAATATATACACATGGCCGATAAATACACAGTAGAGTCATCGAGATCATTAGCTACCAGGGAAATGGAAATCAAACCTAAATGAAAAATAGTGATGACTAGAATTGGGGAGTGGAGAGGTGGATAAAAGGAAGGTGGAGTTGATCGGTGTATTCTGAACACATGTTTTGAGATGTCACACTGTGTGTGTGTGTGTGTGTGTGTGTGTGTGTGTGTGTGTGTGTGTGTGTGTGTGTGTGTGATCACATGTTAATAAAAATTTAAATGTAATGAAATCTGTACTGACATGGTGTTTCCTCAGGATTTTTCTTGTCTCCATTCTGTCTGCTTTCACTGTACCAGGGGACTGAACCATTTGTATTTTATTCTGAGAAAGGATCATGATTAGATACCCAGGCTGGTCTTGAACTTGGGATCCTCCTGCCTTCTATCCCAAGTAGCTGAGTTATAGTGAATACCAACACATCTGCTTCTATCCTCTTCATTATAACTCAGTGCTTTATATTTCTAATTTTGGATCTATGCTTGCCTCACTCTGTTATTTTTTTTAACATTAGATTGCCTTATTAGGCTAGCCTATGCCAACCCATGTTGCAGTTACACATGGTTATCTAAATTTAAATTAAAAATAAATAAAAATCGAAAGCCAGTTCCTCAGACACACTGGCTGTATTTCAGCA
Source organism: Cricetulus griseus (assembly GCF_003668045.3). Lineage (NCBI taxonomy): Eukaryota > Metazoa > Chordata > Mammalia > Rodentia > Cricetidae > Cricetulus > Cricetulus griseus. The sequence goes on along the minus strand of NC_048597.1, from coordinate 46,169,526 downwards.
TCACAAGGTCCACATGTTAATAGTTTCTATTAGGGCCATGTAGCACTGAGCATGTATATCATTCCAGAAAGTTCTATCGGATAATGTTGGAATAGTTATTATATTCTCAGCTCCTCCTTTCTCATGTTAACCTTGCTTTTTGGAGACTGTTGATACTTTTGCCTAAGCACATGCATTTTGTAATAAAAGCCTATTGATTTTCAATTCACACATTAACTGGAGAACAGCTATCTGTCTTCCACCCCAGACCCTGACATCTCTCTCCACTTAAATTTTCTTTAATGTATCCTAATAAGGCAATTAAATTTCCAGAAGAAAGATTCCACACATCTCTCAAATTTTATTCCTAAGTATTTCAAGTGCAAGACTGTTATTCATGGCCTTGAATTTTATAGTCCAGCTGACTGTACTAGATTATGCATGAGCTGCAGTCATTCCAGATTCTGAAACCTTCAGTTCACTAAAAACTCTCCGGTGGCTTTTCCTCAGATTCACCAATTAGCAATTGATGTGTGTGCTGCTTTGCTTTTGCTGTCTGGGAGCTCTCTCTCTCTCTCTCTCTCTCTCTCTCTCTCTCTCTCTCTCTCTCTCTCTCTCTCATACACACACACACACACACACACACACACACCAAACGTCTTCTTCCTCAGGGCCATATGGGAATTATTCCTTTAGGGGGAAGACATAAATAAATGATTATCAGTAAATAGATGCTGACATTTACAAACATGGGATCTGTAAATACCGAAGACTGGCCATAGATTGCTTCCACTTGAACACATGTTTGCAAATATGTTGTGATTAAGAGAAATAACATTCTAATGAGTAGACAAGAATGGACCTGGGCTGGAGTGCAGCTCTGTGGAGGAGCACTTGGGTACCATGCAGGACACCCTGAGTTCTATTCACAACACTAAACAGAGGAATAGAGGTGAGCTACAGACACTGTAGCTCACAGCTATAATCCCAGCAGTCAGGTGGGGGCAAGAGGCTAGCCTGGGCTCCAGGAGACCCTTCCGAGAGCTATTCTTTTAAAATAAAATTCATATTCAATCACTCTGTGTCTGTACTGAACAACAGAGAAAGAGACAGCCCCTCTGCCAGGGAAACATGGAATTATGGGGCATCGAACCTCAGACCTTATTAGACTCGACATCCTACAGAGCTGAGTGAGGAAAGAGGCCAAGTGTCTTGTGAGTGTGTCCTTATGTGTATCAGGGATGGGGAGTCAAAAGCCACAGAGCCAGAGAAACTTATTAGCTGAGAGCTGTAAATAAAAACATCTGAAGTTACTTATTTTTGAGATATCAATGAAGCATCTCATGTGTTCAAAGTGTGAATAGGTTGCATAAGATCATTTCAACTAGCAGAGAATGTGCAGCTCTGTTTTATGCTCATCTGGTGAAATAAGGACAGGACGATGAAAAGGGACAACTTGCAGGAGAATGATTAGGCTGGAACAGAAAGAGAGAGAAATGGCAAAGTCTCTCTCTCTCTCTCCCTCTCTCCCACCCCCCCTCTCTCTCACACACACCACAAACTAAGGAAGAAGTATTTTATAAGAACTAATGTCTCCTAAATAGTCATTATGCAAAGTTCTACAAGATAATTACACTACATTTTTTTGTGCTCATGGGCAAAATCCCTCTTTTCCTTCCCTTTTTCTTTCCTTCCTTTCCTTATTCCTTTCTTTCTCTCAATCATCTATCCATCCATCTACCCATCCATCCAATCAATGTGTCTACATAGATATTTGTCTTGTTGGGCAAATTCTATCAACATATCAATGTTTAGAAGAAGTCCCCACCTTATACAAGAGCTTCCTAGTGATTTACTTAATTAAAATATTTTATTTATTTATTATTTGTATATATGAACATATTATAGAGTGTGTGTGTGTGTGTGTGTGTGTGTGTGTGTAGGTCAGAGGACAACTAGTGGAGTTGACTCTGACTCTCGAATTCCACCATAGGGGTCCTGGGGATTGAACTCAGTTTGTCAGGTTTGATGGCATGTGCCTTTACCAACTGATCCATCTCTCCAGACTCCTAGTGTTTTTGATGTTGTTTTGTTTTTTTGCAGGTGGAAGGACCACCTAATACTTTTTTTTTATCAAGTCTCCAGGACAAGCAGTTTTATAGTCTCCTTAGTTTAAGATTTCCTTGTAAAAGAACTCTACACTGACTATTACAGATATTAATAATGATAAGAACATTATTACCAATAATTCTACTTACAAGGACCAGTTAACCAGATTCCCCACAATGAGTAACACCATCCTGTCCTGGAAAAGAGAGAAGGGAGTGTTAGAGTAGGGGCCCCCTTTGCTAGCAACTCACTGGGGTGAAAGCATCACCTGTGGGGAAACAATGTCCTTGTGGAAAAGAAATGACCTTGTGTGAAGACAATTTCTGGGGTTGACACTAACTCTCAGTAAGGCTGAACAGGAAGAGCTGACCACAAATGGATGTAGCACAGCTCTGGGTAAGAAAGCCTGGTCAGCAAAGCAGGGTGTAGATGTCCCCACGGGGTTAGTGGAGCTGGACCCACCTCTGGGCAGGAGGCTGGTGACATGTACTTATCACTTAGTAGTGAGGACTCTGCTGTTATGTTGCTGTGGCCTGGACTGCACAGTCAGAACTAAATGTCAGAGTTAATTTTCACTCCACACACAATCTTAACTCTGAGGTTTAAAGAATGGGGGCTGGGAGATGCAGAGGTTGCCAGTGGCCAAAGGAAGGAGAGAGGAACAGGAAGAACACAAAGGAGTGTTAGGCGTGCCAGATGCTATGCACACTTTGTAACCTGCCATTACATAGTTGCCAAAACCCACACAAGGGACAAGGCAGGAGTCAGTGGTGTGTGGCCTACAGACTGGTGGTGGTGCTGATGCTGCTTCATGCAATGGCCTGATGAGAATGCTCACAGTAGAGACAGCTATGTGTGCAGGAGCCCTGAGCTTGTGCAGAATCTTGAACCTTCTGCTCAGTGTTACTGGAAGCTAAAACTGTTCTACACTTTAGACAGTAATTGCCCCACCTAGCTTTCAGCATAGGCACACACAATTCTCCAAATATTTGTAGGCTCTAATGGACTTTATAGTTCTCCCCTAGAGAAAACTCCTGCTTCAAGTCTCTCCATTTTTCCTGCCCAAGCTTGTAAGGCTAAAAGGTCTCCGTATTTCTTGATATAGAAACCCTTCTGATTATAAGATTATTAACTGTGTTCTTACTGAATTCTTGGGTTCCGGGGCAGAAGACAGCATCAGATCTGAGCACAGAACCATGTAAAGGCCAAGGCTGAGAGCTCAGAGGATGTAAGTGGACTTCCCATTGGTCACTTCCCAAGGTTAATGGCCAGGAAACTAAGGCAGGGCTTCCGCCTCAGTTTCTTAGGCTTAGTATAGAAATAGATAATATGAGAGCTATAGGGGAGAATTTTAAAGGAATCTTCAAACCATCGAGAAATAACCCAGTTTAACAATGTTCCTGCTGTAAAAACATATGGAGGTAAAAATGTGGAAGATGAAAGTTCTCAATTGTGCTGGGCAGTTTTTTGTCAACCTGATACCAGTTTGGTTCATCTGGGAAGAGGGAACCTCAGATGAGAAAATGCCTCCATAAATACACGTATGTGGGACATTTTCTTGATTAATGATTGATGTGGAAGGACCCAGCCCACTGTGGGTGGTGTCATCCCTAGGCAGATGGTCCCATGTTGTATAAGAAAGCAGGCCGAGCAAGCAATGGGGAGCAAGCCAGTAAGCAGCCTTGCTCCATGGTCTCTGTTTCAGTTCCTACCTTGACTTCATTCAGTGACTGACAGTGATCAGGAGTGTAAGCCAAATTAACCCTTTCCTCCACAAGTTGCCTTTGGTCTAAGTGCTCTATCACAGTGACAATGCACGAGTGGAAGTGACCAGAAGGAACCATCTGCTCAGAGCCATGCCAGTTCACACCTTTTATCCTGGTAAAACTATTTATTAATAGCGTGAAATTTCATTTTCATGAGGACACCTCTTTGGATTATCTATAAAGGCATTCTGCCTTGATTCTCCCCGTAGTAATTAAAATAAAACATTTGGTGTAGCCAGGTGTTGGTGGCACACACCTTTAATCACAGCACTCGGGAGCTAGAGGCAGGCAGATCTCTGTGAGTTTGAGACCAGCATGGTCTACAAGAGCTAGTTCCAGGACAGCCTCCAAAGCCACAGAGAAACCCTGTCTCGAACCCCCCAATAATAATAAAAAAATAAATATAAATAAATAAATAAAAGTTTGGTGTATTCCACGGATAGGGTAAATTCCACATGGTCCCACCCCTAGCTGAAGAGCTAGGTGTTCAGTGACTACTGGGAGAAGGAGAATCGGCTTCCTCCAAGGAGGAGCTCCCTTACAGGTTTTCCAATCCCAAGTGATCAGCCCTGCATACATGTACACACAGCAACACTACATAGACTCAGTAGGTCGCATATGCATGTGTACGTATATAGCTATACATATGTATGTAACAGTAATAATTGAAGAGGTCATAAGTTTTGGAGGTGAGAGGAAGAGTCAGTAATATTGTAGATGAACTGCTCACGTGTAAAGTTCTCAAAAAGGAAACTAAAACACACACACACACACACACACACACACACACACTCATATACATACATATATATATATATATATATATATATATATAATTTTAAAAGTTTGTGTGTGTGTTTATATTTCCTTTATCTTCTTTAAAAACTAGCAAATATTTTATCTATAAAAGCAGGACCATTGTAGCTTCCCTTTTTAAAAGAATAAGCAACATAATTCTTTCCCCACTGACTGGACCGCAGCCACCTCAGGCCATCTGGTTCTTTGGATTTCTGGAGGTTTGAGTCACTGGCCTGGCCTATGACTGCTGGCCCTCTCACTGCTCCTCACTTTCTGGGAGGTGGCCAAGGAACACAGGAACATGTACCTACCATATAGAGAGGTCTGCTGCACTGCTGGATACAGTCTGTGTAGAACACCATAGCAGCCCTTCGGAAGATGCCCAGATCTGTGTCAACACAATCACACGATAAGAGCACACAGAGAAAATCCATATACTGGGAAATGACCTGAAGGTCATGCCTTAAATGATTGGGGGAAGAATGATGTCATCTGTACTCTATTAAAAGGCATTAGAATGCTTTGCACCTGAACGCTGAGAAATAAGTATATGATCTAGAACAGTGGTTTTCAACCCGTGGGTTGCAACCACTTTGGGGGTCAAATGACTCTCTTAAAGGGGTTGTCTAAGACCATCAGAAACCATGGATTATATTAAGATTTGTAACAGAAGCAAAATTACAGACATAAAGTAGCAACGAAAATAATTTTATGGTTGGGGGTCACCACAACATGAGGAACTATATTAAAGGGTTGCAGCATTGGGGAGGTTGAGAACCACTGTTCTAGAAAATGATGTTGTCTTGGAGGGTGTGCCATGTGTGTACATCCTATGGCAGAAAGGCTGCCAAGGGACATGAGTGATAGGCAGCTTCCACCCTTCTGCTTCTTTCTGCTAAGCTCCCATTATTTAAAGGTCACTCTGGTGAGGTTTCTTATCAGCAGAGATGTAATGGGACCCTCAAATCTACCTTAAAACATTTGCTTTCTATAGGGGGTGGTGGGGATCAAGAGATCCTGAGCTGTACTAAGAATGTTTACAAAGAGCAGCAGTATGAAAGCAACAGTCAAAATTATTAAGGAATGTAAGTTAAGACAGGTCGAGAAAGACAGAACAGAAAGGGTTTTTTTGTTGTTGTTTTTTTTTAAATACAGTCGTGCATAAAGCACATTTGGAATGGACTGGCCTCAGTGTGAGAGTTCCAGCTGCCACATTCAGAGTCAAGGTCAAAGGAAGGCTCTCTTCCTGTGAACCATTCATGTCTTAACATCAAATGCATGCTTGAGTGTATCCAGAGCCAGCACTGCTGAGAGTGGACCCCAGCTTTGTTGGGTGTCTCTTCCCCACTGCCCCCCCAAGCCTAGGCTGGGGGTGAACTTAACAAGGAGGAAGTAGCCTGGCCACATGATAGCACAGAAGGGATGCACTCCAGCATGGTTTGCTATGCTGATTGGCTTCTGGGACTTTCTCTGGCTCCCCCTCACACACATGGCCTAACCTGGAAGGGGAATGCAGGGGGCAGAGCTGGCAGACAGCCAGGTGGGTCTAAAAACAGTTCAGATCCCCACAAAGGGCAGCAGGGCATTACCTGTGTCAGACACATCTGAATCAGTGGGAAGCAGAGAAGAAATAAGAGAGAGAAACAATCTGTAAGAAGGAAGCCAAACAGGTCAACTACCTCTCTATTTATTTATTCATTTATTTATTTACGAGATAGCTTTACTTGGTATTTGTAAAAGTAATGTTTGCTCCCCCATGAAGGACATGGACTCTGCCTGTCTCAGACACTCCGAAAGCTCCTCCCTGGAGAATATGCAGAGGACTCTTTCTCTCCCTTCCTCCTTCTATCCAGCACTTGCTGTGGGAACTCATTTTCTCTTAGGAACAATCCACAGGTCTGAGACAAAGGACACACAGTGATCTGGGCAAGTGGCTTTGAGGTTTCTGTTCACCTACAATGTGATCTGTGTTGCCATTGCTGCCTTTACTGTGTGCAGAGAAGGGGATGTGTTATCAGAAAGCAGAGATGCTGAGGAAATGGATGGAGAGATTAGAGATGGCCAAACCACTGTCTATGAATGCAACCTCTTGCCTGTGGACTGACTTTAAAACCAATCATTGGTACAAGCAAACAGCTGTTAGGTCACAGAGCATCTAGTCCTTCCCCACTACCCTCCAGTCAGGTCACGAGTCACCTCTCCCTACAACCCATCAGGACAGAGTGGACAAGCAAGCCTGCTGTGGCCTTGCAGTCTCCATCCCCTTGCAATTGCAAGCCCAGCCTCACCTGTGACACCTAAGTCCTACTTACACCTTTACTTTTATTAGTGCTTTTCGTGGCTTGTAACTTATGACACATAGGCTAGGTTCCATGGTATGCTCTCCTACTCCCTCTCCCCTAAATCTGTAAGAGCAAGAAATTCCCTTTGTTCTCTGGAACTGAAGGCCGTCACCCTTCAAGCCCCTGTCTTGGCCTCTCTTCGAATGAAATTCTTGGCAACTGAAGGATCTGTCTGTCCTGTCCCTTCATGGCCCCATCATGCTGCCTGTGGTCATGGTGCTGGAGCTATCCTGTTAAAGCTGGTAGAAGAACAACCCTCCTCAGCTGTTTTTAGACAAACCTGCCATCCTTTATTTCTAACAGCAGGCTTTGACTCTCCTAAATCTAAAACCACCTCAGGATGGGTCCCTGGGTACAGAACTTAAAACTAAACTCTGCCTTCCAGTTGCCCTTCCCACTTGTCCTGCACCTACACCTTTCCTGGGTGAGGTTGTATCGGATTGAACTTGTCTATCAACCAAAGTTCCTTTCCGGGGGACTTCCTCCCCATGGCATTTTAGTGACCACTTCATCTCTGTCCTCCTAGGATTAAGGACAGTGGGGATGCATTGCTATTGATCTCAGGTTGCTAGGAGACCCCTTAACATACTCTCACCATGTGTGTCTTGTGACTCATCGCTTTGTGACCAAATCTTCATTGATCTTTCCTATTGTGATCCTCATAAAATTACTGCATAGTCCTCATATAAACTCTTCCTTGTGTATAAGGTGTTTATGGTATGAGTCAGTGTTATATTACTGTTTGCACGTCACCGTCATTGCTATTACAAGACTGTGACAGGGATCGTTACCACTACCTGGTTCTGTGTTCATAAATCAGGGAGAAAGTAGAACAAGGCTCTGAGTTAGTTTCCTTTTGACAATTTGTATGACTTCCCAGATTTTGGTCTGGAATATGGGAACATCTTATCAAATGTCCTTTGGAGGTACACTATCTAAAGAGGGATAGATCTATTATGTCCAAGAGGAAAGCTAAGTCATGAAGATGTATTTGTGTGTGTGTGTGTGTGTGTGTGTGTGTGTGTGTGTGTGTGTGTATGTGTGTGTGTGAGTGTGTGTGTTTACTTAAAATAGGCCCTCACTATTTAGCCAAGCTGGCCTTGAACTCACCATTCTTCTCCTTTGACCTTTCAAGTACTGACTGAGTCAGCAGGTATATACTACCAGACCCAGGTTGAATATATGTTGTATTTGATCTTCTAGCCTTTGAGATACTTGTTTTCACTGAATTGCTTTGGGGAGAGAGGACCCTCATTTTACCGGTCCTTCATTGCACTTCAGCCGAGGAATCTATACAGTAAAGGGGACTTCCACTTCTAGATCATTTTATGGGTTACTGGACCTCCAAATACCCTTCCCAAATATTGTTGGACCGGGCCTGCACTCAGAGTCTGTAGCATCTCCTCCCCATCTATCTTCTTCCTGAGGTCAGAGACTACCATTCGTGCATATTTCCAGGGACAAAGAATGACCAAGCCATTTCTACTTGCATGGCATGTGAGTGGGCACTGGATGTTGGATGGCCTTGGATCTAGCTGAGATCTCTTGAAACACAGAACAGAGCCAGAGGTAGGAAGAGCAGATACGTTCTACAGTGTTTTTTGGGGGGATCAAGGATTCTAAATTTCAACCTGAACCTTCTAGACTGCAATGAAGATCTGCTTACTGTTCTTTTTTCTTCTTCCCTCTGTCCCTCCCTCCCTCCCTCCCTCCCTCCCTCCCTCCCTCCTCCCTCCCTCCCTCCCTCTCTCCTTCCCTCCCTCCCTCCTCCCTGTCTTTTGTTCTTTCTTTTGCTAGGGATCAAATCCAGGCTCTTATACATTCTAAGGACATGCTTTACCACTGTGTTCTGTTCACCCCCTCCCCCTCCCTCTCTCCCTCCCTTCTCCCTCCATCCTTCCCTTCTTTATTTTTATTTTTAGTATCCTTTAGTCTGCTTTATAACTTGAACTTTTCACATATTTTGTTTGTGACTTTTTATTTGCCTTCTTTCCCTGGGCTCTGGCAATATTAGGGGCAGGTCTATGTTTACATGTAATGACTTATGTTGAAATATACAAACGAGATTTTATGTGGGGCTTCCTATATGTTAAAATCATTTAAAAATATTCCAAAATGTCTTGAATCCCCTCCAGTGTGTGATGACTGACTGTCAGGAGATGACGAGCTAATTTTCACTCATCCACACTGTCGGCAGTAGTTCAGTAGGAAAGCTGGTCTTAAACGTTTCAGTCCTCGTATCTGGAATCATAATTCATTCTTGACAACCATTTAGCATTAGAGAACGCTGCAGGTGGAAAAAGGTTCCTCTATGTAGGGTATACTGAGCACACTGCTCTCTTAATGGCCCTCCTTTTGTATTTCTGAGACAGTGTCTATCTATGTAGTCCTGGCTTAACACCCTTTGAAATTTGGATAGTTTGAAAGTGTTTGCAACCAGCTGGTGGAGGCATGCCTCAGCGATGTGGCATGAGAAGCTACATCTCCAAGCTGAAAACAGAAATAGTGGCTATAGCTTATTGAGATCCCATCAGGAGGAAAACGTTCTTAGAGAAACCAAACTTAGCAGGGAGCTCATGGTCATTAGTAGCACTGTCATGGAGGATGAGTGGTGATGTGCTTGCTTCCCCGGGGCAGTCAGCACCTGGCTTTACTCACCTATCTTGACGCGGCCCATGTAGTAGATCTGGGTGCTGAGGGCCAGAGAAGCAAGAATATGGATTGCAGAGAAGATGACCCAGAACCACACATCATTTTTCCCAAACACCTAGGGATAAAGATGGGGGTTAGTGTGATCTGGGGTCTCCCTAGCGAACTCTGTCCAATCACTATCTCTTAGAGTAGCAAACAAAACCGAACAAGAACTAGCCATTACATGTTGTCTAACCACCTTCTGAATATTTATACTTATACCCACAGATGAGCACTGTCCTAAAGTAGGACATCCTATCGAACAGCCATAAGCCTTATGGAACAACATGAAAATGGGGGAGTGGTAAGAATACAAGAGCTGGAGGACGGATGTCTCCTGGTCATGTCAGGGCAGTTGTAGTCATGAACTCACTGAAGCTGTGGCTGCCTGCACAGGACCTGCACAAGATCAAGCGAATCAACATTCCAGTGAGGATGGGCAGGGGCTCAAGAGGCCCCACCCCTAGCTGAGGAGTGATTGGCAGTTGCTAGCTGCTGGGGGAGGGACAGTCATTTGGGGGGGTGTGGCTGTTGGTAGAGTGTTCGTGTGCAGGTGCATGGCCTTACACCCATTCTCATGCATACAACACTAATTAGGTTCAATTGGTTATAAAAACATAAAAATGAAGAAGACATGAAGCCTTGGAGGGGAATGTGTCGGGGGTTTGGGATGGCTTGAGAGGGTGGGAAGAGGGAATTAGGGGTGGATGCATCAGATATGTTAAATACAGGTATGAAATTGTCAAAGAATAAATAAAAATGTGTTTAAAAGCCACCTAGTCCTGTGTGCATGTTGTTTTCTTACCTCAAAACTCGCAGGGATCTTTCTGTACAGTGGACAGAAAAAAATACTGGCTGTCTAGTCAAATGAAATCAGAGGGAGGAAGAGATGGAATGGTAATAAATGGAGGAGCAGTTGCTCCAGAGCTGGGGAGAATGCACTTCAAATAGCTGAAGGCAGCCAGCAACTGCTGACCATGCACATTTAGAAGTGGTTTCTCCAATCAATTTTGACATGACTCAGGCTTCATTCTAACATAAAAACCACCCTCAGCTAGTTTTACAGGCAATTATTACATGCTTAGAAACCATTGTCAGTAACCCAGCCAGAGCACCATGAACAGACCCAAATCCATGCACCCGAAGCCCAACAAAGAGACACAAACAACAGAAATCGCCCCCCCCCACCCCCGCCCTCAAAGAGAACACTTCTCCAGAGCCAGACTGAAGGCAGATGGAGAGGAACCCACCACTCCGAGGACCGTAAGTGTGATGACTACAGCGAAGGAAGCGTAGGCGGAGTAGGCGCTGGCATTGATGTCTGGGTGGCGGGTCTGATAGAGCTTTAGCATGCAGAGGCCCGCAATCATGTACATGAAGGAAGTGTCTGAGGATCCAAGTCAAGAAGTTCAGTGGGAGACCGGCAACAACACTCCAGGCTTTTCCTCAGCTTCTGACTGCCCCCTGGCTTCAGTTAGTGGAACATTTGCTGGCGTGGAGGGGTCTCTGACCTAACAGTTCCTCTAGGCACATGCTCTAGGAAGATCCTGTGTCCTCTGTAGCTATACCTTCCCCACCCACCCGTGTATTGTGGTTCACAGAAGGAAAACATCTGATGGGTATGTGCATTCTAAACCTTGTATTGCATAATGGTGATAAAAACCCCAACAAACTAAAAAACTTTAATGGTGATTGTTTAGGCAGAGTGACAATCAGACAGGTGTCAGGTGGAAGCTGTTCTCAGCACTCCAAAACATAGCCACATTCTGTATCTATATGCAAAGCATAATAGCCTACTGATGGAAAGAGCTACTCATGAAATGAGACCCAGCTGCGGTACAGTTAAAGAGACAGGAAGCAAAACGCTAATGAGATGCCCATGCTACTCAAAACTTCCGTAAAATATTTAAATGCCCGACCGTGGCCAATGCTAATGCTGATATGGGAAATAAAAGCTTGCACACAGCCAGCTCAGGTGAGAATTAACACTCTGGGGAGAAATTTGTTAAACAGGAAACAGAAGGTGCACAAGGCAGGCAATTAAGAAGTCCTGCTGATCATGCTATGTGGTGGTGGTGGCATAGTTTTAATCCTAGCATTCAGGAGGCAAAGACTGGCAGATCTCTGTGAGTTCCAGGCCAGCCTGGTCTCCAAAGCAAATTCCAGAACAACCATGGCTACATAGTGAGACCTCGTATCAAAAACAAACCCATACATTAACTACTTAAAAATCATTATATTTGAGTGTGGGTGGCAGTGGACAGCCCTTACTTTCCTCATTTCTATCCTCTTCTTGTTGTGGTGTCCCTTTTAGATGGGTCTCAATGTATGTAGTCTAGAGATTCTCTTACCTCAGCTTCCCAGAAGTGCTAAGTTTCTAGGCAGACACCACCACTCTCCTTCTTCATTCTTAACATTTTAATATTAACTTGGCATCTGCCATCTTCTCATTTCAGAACTGCACATCCTTCCAGCCTCAGAAAAGCTAACCCTACTCTTGGAAGAGATGGGTCTGATTGGTCCAAAGTTAATCCAGTTTCCTTTGCTGGTGAATGTAGCCGTCTAGACGTCTAGGGAATGATTCGGGAATGTACTTATGACCTTTTGAGCTACTGAGGTATAAGAGAACATTATCCCTAGGGTTTCTTATGAAGATGTTTCCTTGGTCTAAGTAAAGGTTCCTACAGGCCACCTTGAACCCGCTCTGAACCTGGAAAAGGAGACTTAAAATCAGGATCTGCTATGAATACATTTTGCCATTACGAGAGAAGTTACCCTTGGGAGGAAACCAACACACAGGCTAGGGACATACAAAGGGTCACACAGGGAAGATAGGGGCAGAGCCCTCAGGTAAGCCAGCCATAAAGCCCTTCCTCTCTCTGCCTTCCAGACAGTGAGCAGTCGGCATGATGGCCTTATCATTTAGTTAACTCTATGTGGGGCTTTTCTATTACTTTCACCCCAGAGCAGTCTAATACTCAACTAGGTAAGTTGCATGGAGGGAAACCTGAAGGGCAGTGACAGCTTGGTCCCTGACACTGTGTCTCCTGATGGCATCAGCATTCAGTGTAGTGTTTTCTAGACTAAGTGGTGGTCAGAGGGAACAACAACAATGAAAAAAGGTATAACATACAGAAATCTTGCTTAGTGGCAAGGTACACTCAGACCATTTCAGCTCACCCCAAATGCCTTTTAGTTCTTGCATTGAATTTGATGTTTTTGGAAGGGCTCCAGGAGAAGACTCCTGTTACTCAAGTCTATGTCACTGATATACGTTCTAATTACCGAACTGGAAGTTGGAGTAATTAGGGCAGACATGGTAGCAAGCACTGAGTACACCTTCCATCATCAGTGCAATGCCCATAGCATAGAAGAGACCAAAGTGTTTGGGAATCCCATACTCCTGAAAAAAGGAGAAAGGTTGTTAATAGAAAGACAACCCCAAATGGTGGCCTCAGGTGGCTCTACACACAATTTGTCATCACATCATCAAGCCAGACATCCCTCCCCTATGCAGGTCTACTTGAAATCATGGCCCTTCCCAGTTCTTGCCTTTGGTCTGTCCCACTTTCTCCTCACCATAGCAAAGATGTCTTTAGCTTCCAGGGCTCTTCGATGGAGAAGGTCCCGGCGCAACACTATCAGCAGAAACAGGAAGCCCAGGAGCACATGGCCCATGTTACTGAGAATATTATTGAAGGCGCTATAGAGATGAGTGAGAAATGATGCGTGTGAAAGCCATCACAAGGATTCCAAGAAGGAATGCTAAAGTGAGCTGGGGAACTCAGCATTTGGTAGTTTTCGCTGCTAACTTTCCCTGGGCCTTCAGGGTTGGACAATCACCGGAACTCCTCTTTAACTCCTTGATTTGAAGATGCTCATTTGACTTAACTTCTCAGGGATGCCTGCTCACCATCCCTAACACCCACCTGATCATCTCTTGTCCTCATGGCCCTGGCAAAGCATGAGTCCTGAGGAAGAGCTGGTCCAGAGATGGAAAAGCATTTAAGCTCCACCTACAACTCTCATCAACAGACCCACAGTGGGTCAGTATTTAGGTCTCTAACTGTTGATTTTAGGATAAGCACAGATGTATCACCAACAGTGGCTGGGTCTACTCGGTTACAGAAGTTGGGTTCCCACTCTCAGGGAAACATTTTCTTTCACCAAGTTCTGGGGGCTTTAGAACAACTAGGTTTGTGGATAAATTCTGACATCACTAAGAACCAAGGGAACCAAATTCAGCAAACCCTTACCTGTCTAAGCCTTGCCATCTTCATCTAAAATGGTGGTTCTAATGATGTCTACTTCGTGAGGTCATTTAACAGACTGCATGAGAGCTGGCCACCAACTAATGTTCATGGGCATGGGCCACCCATAGTTAGAGATCTGGCTTTTAAAAACTTCACTGTCCACTCCTCATCAGGTCACTCTTAGGAATATTGCCTGGGAGAGATGTGTACCTGGTCTCTACATCTGGCTTTAATTCCTCTTTGCCCTGACTAGGGTAGTTTTCTGCAGTTGTTTTTTCATGGTTTTAAAAACTTAAGTCAAATTAGACAGAAAGAATCTCAAATGCTTCACAAGGAACCAGAGGGCTGGGTTTACCTCAGGACGCCCAAGGGGTGAGCACAGAGAAAGTTGTAGTAACAGATGTCCTGATTGCCAGTGACATTTACCACCTATAAAATCAAAAGAGAGAAGAGGAAATGTGGCTTTCCCCCATCCTCTGAGTCTGCCCAAAGTCACAAAGAACAGAAAGGACTCAGAGGGAATGGAGATGTCCCACCCTCTGAGTGCCCCACCAAGGAACCAGTGAGGAAGTGTCTAGTTTTCCTTATCTATCCTCTCTCCATCAAGAACCTTCCCAAATCAGAGCAAGTTGCAGCTTCTGACAGGGTTCCCAAGGATGTAGAGAATGTTTAGATTACAAACAGTGGTGTTCAAACCTCATAGAGACTTTGTCTTCATTATGTAATGAATATGAATGGACTAGATATTTTACCTCGTTAGCTTGGCTCTACAGAGAAATCATAGAGGATTTAAACAATACTGATAACTATATCCTGAAGCCCTATTCTGTTTAGTTGGGGGTTCTACCTTGGACCCTGAGATTCTTAAAAGTACCCCGTATGATTTTAATACATAGCAAAAATTGAGGGACAATGCATAAAATGTCCTTAACTGCATATCCTTCTAAATGGGCCTCCTCAAGTCTCATAATTTCTAGAAAACGTATACTTAGAAATATGGATCCCAATTAAATTCCTACTTTGGTGACTTGGACTCAGGGTTTCTACAAAGGAGCAGTGGATATCCTCAAGCTGTTTTAGTGTGAATATTTTTCATCTGATTTTTCATTTTTTGTTGTTAGTTTAATATCTTCTTAGTTCCATGAAAATGCTTTAAAACTATTTGAAAAAGATTTATCTATGTTGCATGTAGGAGTGTTTTGCTTGTATGTATGTCTGTGTACCACTTGTGTGCCTGACATCCATTGAGGCAGAAGAGGGTGATCAATTCCCCTGGAACTGGAATTACA
This sequence comes from Cricetulus griseus, assembly GCF_003668045.3. NCBI lineage: Eukaryota > Metazoa > Chordata > Mammalia > Rodentia > Cricetidae > Cricetulus > Cricetulus griseus. Next base: position 46,154,299 of record NC_048597.1, on the reverse strand, counting down.
GATGGTTCTGAGAGGCCATGTAGGCACTGGGAACCCAGGTCCTCTGCAAGAGCAACAAGTGTTCTTAACTGCAGAGCCATCTCTCCAGCCCCTTATGAAGCTTTTGGTAATTTTATAGACTATCTCCAATGAGCAGGTACAGGCTAAATTAGACTTCTGACTTCTTTTGTTAAGTCTGGAGAATTCATTTTGTTTTACGTTTTTGAGGCAGTCTCACGTTGCCCAGGCTGGCCTTGAACTCACTACCTGAGATGGCCCTGAACTTCTGATCCTCTGGTCTCCTTGTCCCTCTTGCTGGGGTCACGGGCATGTTACATCTGTTTATGAGGTGCTGGGATTGAACACAGAATTTCATGTATTCTAGGCAAACTCTCCCCTCACTGAGCTACAGCCCTAGTCCATTAGTCTAGAACTTTGTTTACTCTACTCATTGTTTCCTGATGATCAACTCAGAAGGATAAATGACAGGTGCCACTGATAGACATTATCACTGAATGATTGATTTTAGGTTGGTAAACTAAACAATATAAGGTACCAGACTCCTTTGTGATGAAACAATTGGGAAATAAATGGAAAAGGTCTCAGAGATGAAGTTAATGAAGAAGACTAATTGGAACCAAAAATGGGAATTTTTTTTTTTAAAGTTTCTTGGAGGCTGGTGGTGCATGCCTTTAATTCTAGCACTTTGGAGGCAGAGGCAGGTGGATCTCTGTGAGTTCAAGACCAGCCTGGTCTATATATAGCAGTTCCAGGACAGGCAGAGCTGCAAAATAGAGAGACCTTGTCTCAAAAACAATTAACCAAAAATCTAGTTCTTGGGACTGAAGAGTGGCTAAGATGGCTTAGTGGTTAGAAGCACATACTGCTGTTCCAAAGGACTTGAGGGTGCACAGCCTGATGATGGCAGGTAACTCACAACTGCCTTTAACTTTAATTCCAGGAGATTCAATACCTATAGTGTCTTCAGGCACCTCTCTCTCTCTCTCTCTCTCTCTCTCTCTCTCTCTCTCTCTCACACACACACACACACACACACACACACACATATGAAATGGGGAAATATTTAAAAAATTAGTTTTGAACTGTCCCCAAGCTAAACTGTTCCCTGAAAGTCAGAGTGTTGCCTTTGGATGGAAGCTGGGCATCTGGGCGGGGCAACACTTACTGTCTGGTAGGTGATAACGAGCTGCATCACAGGCAGTGCATAAAACACAGCGATGGTGATGATGTTCCTGCGACAGAACATAAATGGTGATGTCACCCCAAGATGACAGCAGACTCTGCTCAGCTTTTTAAAAAGAATGCTTCCACCTTACAAGTCCATACTTAGCTTGCAAAAGCAGCTAGGAGCTGAGGATAGAGCTCCTGATTCTGAAGTCTGCCTCTCTTTTCCATTTGGTAGACAGGATTTGAACCAAAGCAGACAGAGGGAGGTAAATAAAGCTTGCCTTGGTTACTCCTATTGATTTGATGATAGCAAAGAATCCTTGCACTGTTAACTGAAACCATTAATCATTTATTTAACTTACTGGAGACAGAGTCTTGCTATGTAGCCCTGACTGGCCAGAACTTATTATGTGGCAAAGCTGGTCTTGAACCTGTGGTAATTTCAAAAGCTGTGGTTACAGATATTGCCATCATGCCTGACCTGAAATTATGTATTTAGAGCTAACTCTTGACACTCAATGAGTTGAAGTTCTCCTCCTCCTCTTCCTCCTGCTCCTTTCTTCTTATTTGTATAATCATTCGAAAAACAGACTAAAATCTACTTATATAGCCATATTGCCCCTTTAGTACACTGTCAGATTAAATGTGGTTGGAGTGCAAGTACTAAGAGAGGAATAACTTGTGGAGGCTCTTAACACTTAATTCCAAAATGATAGCTCAGCTATGAAATTCCATTTGGCTCCCTGGCTTCATTCTAATGTCTACAGTCAGAAGCAGGAGGATTCTACAGAAAATAAAAATGCAGGGGCAGGGTGTTGGCATAAGAGGACCACAGTTAGTCTAGAGCTTTCGGAGCAGAGGGAGGCCCCTTGCTAGGCAGCCAAGCCTCTTGACTGAGTAGAAAGACATGCCCACGAGGTATGGCCACATTACAGGTCTTTTTTGTTACAAGTTGGAGGCATCATCCATAGCGTGCCTTATTAAACACTAACTCTCTGTGATATAAATGGTAGTAGTTTTTGCAAAGAAAAATGTAAATGTAAAGAATTCAGGATTGGAGAATGTAGCTCAGTGGTAAAGGACTTGCTTTCCCTGTTATGTATGGGCCTGGGTTTGATCTCTAGCATTGCAGTATACATATACATAATAATAAATAGATTTAAGCAATTCAATGTTTGTTTGTTTTTTTGAGGCAGGGTTTCTCTGTGTAGCTTTGGAGCCTGTCCTGGACTCCCTTTTAGACCAAGCTGGCCTTGAACTCACAGAGATCTGCCTGCCTCTGACTCCCAAGTGCTGGTATTAAAGGTGTGTGCCACCGCCTCCTGGCTTAATTCAATGATTTTAAGGAAACCACGATCCCACTGGTCATTTACTTACCAAAAATAAATCTTATACTTTTTGCTGACAATTCTCCGGTCCTTCCTGGACAGATCTGACAGGTACAGAAACATCTAGGACACCAATAGGAAGAGAAGACAGAGCCGAGCTTGGCTTCATGTACAGGATATAAGGGAGAACTTTACAAAGACCAGTTTAGTTCCCTCTGGGGATTAAAATTATTCATCAAAACATTTCCTCTAATTTCGATTTTCTCTGGATACTACCAATAAAACACTGCCATTCTCCTTGGCATATCGAGGATTCGGCTGATGCAAGAATCCTACCAGGAGTACTGAACATGTCCCACATCTCAAGCATGGCCTGCCCAGCTTTCAGATCAGCTCGCTGTGTCATTCCTGAATTGCACATAGTTGAAACTGTGATTTATACTCATATATTTTGCTAGATAAAATACAATATATTAAACATGCCCGAAAGCAATGGGCTTTGCTCTCAAATGATGTATGCTCAGAAACAGGACGGTTTCCAGAGCAGCCCTGAGGCGAATCTCGATTTCCATCTGATTGGATCCCTTGATCCTTCCCTCTTCACAAGCACTTCAGGTGCCCAGACTGCAGAGTGCCCTGCTGCTCTGTTCTATCTGATGGAGAGGCTGTTGCTTTGGGCTCTGGCTTTGTTTCATCTAAATCCTTCAGAATATTGGACCCCCCTTCGAAGGAAAAACAAGGAAACCAAGGCCCTGGTGAAGTTTATTTTACTACCAAACTCTCTTCCATTTCAAAAACTACAGTCATAGAGTATTGGTACCTTGGTCCGGATCACATTTTTGTCACTTTCAATATCTGGCATGGTATCGAAGTCACTCTCCTCCACAGAGCTGTCTGTGTCTGAGTGGCATGGCTGCCCACCATCGGAGGAAGACATCTGTCTTCCAGGACTGGAACTTGACTCGTCTGAAACAGAAAACTCATCTGCCTTTAAAAGCCAAGAATAGTCTATGGAGTCCATTCCTCTGCAAAAAGCACGGTGCTTACTCAGTCTAGAAAAGACCGTGTTAGTCCAATTAACTCTTTGCCAACAAGACTTGCTCCTTGGCTGCCTTCCCAAGCGCACTCTGTTCATCCTTTCCTCCCATTGATTTGTCTGTTTCTAGGGCCGACTATAAAGAATAAACGGCATCTGCTCTGTAGATATCCGGATGCAAAAATAACCTTGTGCTTGTATATCATGTTTCATATTTTAAGATATGAACACAGATGTATGAGCATGCACATGCAGGGTTATTTATAGCTTCTATCATGCATGTGGGTAAACACACACATATCCAACTGCTGTACATTTCTCACAGACTATTTATTCAGAGAGATCCCCCACATGCCATTTCTATCATTACATAATGAAAACAGCATTCTCGGGAAAGGAGTCTTCTGTTCTCGTGAGTGAATGTTCTGGAGCAGATGGGATCTGTGCAGCCCAAGCGCATGGGCTGAGCCTACCTTCCGCTTTATTTCTTCTCTTCAGATGGTTTTTTAAAAAAATCCTGTTCTAACCGAACTAAAAATAAGTAGCCTGCACTGAACCCACACACTCAAAGTTACAGAATAAAAGAGCAGGACTACAGGCCATCTATGGAGACTGCTTAAGGCACACAATTCACAGGCCTGCAAGCATCATGGCAGGGACAGGCGCACAGGTCCTCCTGCCCTATAAGACAGGTATGGGGATCTGGTTTCTTTCAGGATGCTTAATGACTTACTAGGTTTGCCCAGTGAATAACTGGGTGGCACTGAGCATGCTCACTGTGAACTTAGGGTGAAGGACTGTTCAGCTACAGTCATGTTCACTTGTAGCACTCTTAGTTTATGCCCTACATCACAGACACCTGAGAAGGAAGCAACTGGTCAACTGACAGTGGCTGGCTGTGAGATGTCTTTCAAGCCCTAAAATCAGCTCCTCAGGGAGCTGACAAGGTGGCAGCAATGGTAGAGGACCCGGTACACAGGCCTAATGGCCTGAGTTTGATTCCCAGATCCCACAGAGGAGCAGAAGAGAACTGAGGTTAGAAGTGTCCTCTGACCTCCACTCATGTGCACCTGTTCACACACATATCACACACACACACACACACTAAATAAATAGTTTAAGTACTTGAGGGGCTGGTGAGGTGCATGCTGCCACACCCACTGATCTGAATTCAGTCTCTGGGACCCTCATGGTAGAAGGACAGAAACAACTATGGCCAATTGTCCTTTGATCACCAATATACATATTGGTATCACATCCTCCACCCCCAAAATGAGTAAATAAAAATGTAATAAAAAATTCAAGTCCCAAGGGAGCTTTGGAAGTTGATGGCAACACTACAGTGAGTTCTGCTCAAGTGTAGCTAGCAGATCCAACAAACAGAACAATAGAACCAGAGAGAGTGCTGGAAGGAACATCCAGCCAGTTTCCAGAACATCCAGCCAGTTCATCTTTTATGTACACGAACAGCTTCACTGGGCGGCTGGCTTACCCATGCTCACAATGATTAGTGGCTGAAGAACCCTTTGCATTAATCTCTGCAGAGTAAAGACAAAGTCCTACCAAAGGACTCATTATAGGAAGTACCTATTGCTCCATAGTTGCTTCCTTCAGGTGTACTGGCAGCGATGGGGTGTGACACAGCCATATTTCCTGAGCCTACAGCAAGAAACAAACAAACAAACAAAAAAGAGAAAAGTGCTTTACTCTTAGCTGCTGAAATAAAATCACATGACTTGAAGTAGCCGAGTCACTTAAGCAGCCTTCTTTAAATCTGAATTTCTTTCCACTTTAATACAGGAATCATCACTGTGGGTTCTCAGGGCCACATCTAGCCTGCCACCTCTTTCTGTATGGTTTAGAGACAGGGTTTTCTCTGTGTAACAGCCCTAGCTGTCCTGGAACTCAATCTGGAGACCAGGCTAGCCTCAAACTCACAGAGATCCGCCTGCTCTGCCTCCCAAGTGCTGGGACCAAAGGCGTGTGCCACCACTGCCCAGCTGCAGAGTTGTTTGTAAATCTTTTAGTTTGTAGAGGAAATTCAAAAGAAGGATAATATTTCATGGCATGTAAAATTTACACTAAATTAAAATTTCAATGTTCAAGAACAAAGTCCAATCAAAACATAACCCCCCTCATTTAGGTACAGTTATGGTGTATTTGGATACTTGCAACTTAGAGCATATGTTTCCAAATGTCTAACGTATTTGTCATTTGATTTGACCCTACACAAGAAAAGTTAGCTTGGAAGTACAGCAAAGTTCTAGGAGTGAGGGTCCTGGGTCTATAATCACCATGGCAAGTGTCACCACTGAAGAGATAGCAGAAGTAATAGTCTGCTATTAAGTCACAGTAGGTTGGGGTTTATTCATTGTATCATTTAGAAGCATCCTAACTTTGCATAAGAAGGCTATTACTACACCAACTAGAGTCTTAAATGATGAACCAAGCAATTGACAGCGTGGGAGAAAGCTCCAGTGATTTCAAGGGCTATTAAGGAGGTAGATCAGGTACATCTGTTGCTAACCATTTGTTGACAGATTCGAGCAGATACTAATATTCTCAAGTGAAGCCCAGGGCTTCCTTGTGACAAGGAGAGTGGCACCCTTTCTCTGAGAGTCTAGGGGTATCCCTAGAGTCACCCCACTATATGCAAGAGGAAAATACCTTCAGCCACCTATGTGACTGCTGGGAAAGGTGTTATTCCTTCCAGTTAATCCATTTCTGAGAGGTAGGAAAAGCGGACTGAGAGCAGAGGCTACACATTAGCAGGCACCCAGGCAGTTTCTCTGACCTATTGCCACAGTACCTGCCAGAGCCAAACTCATCAAGGGAATCTGAGACAGTATTTCTTCACTGCTCTCTGAACTTTGCCAAGGATTTAGATATTGAAGGGCTGGTGGGGATTTTGAGCAATTCCTCTTTTTGAGAGGAGCCCTTGCCAGTCACATGACCTACAAAAGGGCGTAGAGTGATTCATTCTCTCTTTCTCTCTCTTTTCTTCCCTCACTCCCTCCTTTCCTCTTCCGTTTCAATTGGATTTTGGGAACTGAATCCAGGGCTGTTCATATTTCATGCAATTTCTCTACCACTCAACTACATCCCCACGCAACTCACCAGTGTCTTACGATGTGGTAGGGAAGTACTTTCAGTGAACATACCTAATACATGGAAACATCTGTGCTCTCAACATATTTCAGTGATTTTACTGAAAAAAAAATGCAAAAGCTCTCATCACTTCCTAGTCACTATCAACTTTCTGTTCTAAAAAGATTTATTTATTTATGATGTATAGAGTGTCTGATTGCATGTGTACCTGTCTACCAGAAGAGGGCACCAGATCTTATTATTACAGATGGTTGTGAGCCACCACGTGGGTGCTGGGAACTGAACTCAGGACCTCTCGAAGAGCAGCCAGTGCTCTTAACCTCAGAGGCATCTCTCCAGCCCCACAATCAACTTTCTCTACCCCACTTTCAGACTTTGTTCCATGGAGGGGCTCTCAAAAAGTCAGTTTCTGAGGCCAACTCTCCAGGCTTTATTACATGTTTTTTATTTTTAAATAATTATGTCCCTATTGATTTCCTCCACCAGGGAAAATAACTAAGAGCAAAATTCAAAATTTCCAGGCAGGTGACAAGCCCGACAGCCTAAGAGACTCATTTTCCTTTCTCCCTTTGGTGAATGAGCTAAGGGCGTTGCCTCAGCCAGTGGGTGAGATGTGGAGCTAATGCAGTTCTTGGCAGACAAGGGTGTTCCCAGGGCTTGCAGGATGTAGACTCTGACCTTAAGAATGCATGCTCCCTTTGTTTCTGGGCTTGATATATTTATTATTTGGAGTGTTCAGGTCTCTGCACTTCCTTGGGCTAACCCTTAAGTATACAGCATGACATCAGCATCATGGATGCTTTTACATACAAGTTCAAAGATGAGAAATGATTATCTTGAAACACATTATTATCTGGGGCATGGGGGTGCATATGGGTACATGTTGGGGATCTAAATCTAGGGCTTTGCATGTGACAGGCAAACACTATCACAGAACTATATTCCCAGCCTAGCTTCAGACCTTTGAATGTTACGAATTAGATTTGGAGTCCAGAGAATGCTGTACAAATGCTTGGCTGTCTCCTTTTCACTGCGTCAGTGCTGGCTTCATTGTAACATAGAGTTTGGCAGCTGTTCTGGCTCCTGTTGACTGCAAGCATCGCTAGTACCAAAGCTACCACTCCTGACGCTTTCATTGCTGTGACTGATGCTGCCATCACTCCAGACTGAGAATGCAGTGTGTCGGACACTCTTGACTTTTCAACAGCCCCAAGAGGCAGGCGCTGTTATTACCGCTATTTTAACGATGGTAAAATAGAGGTGCTGAGAGATCAAGCAGCTTCCCCAGCCAGTTAGACAATGGATAGAGAGCGATGCGTTGTGCTATCTTCTAAAACTCACCTTCTTTTTGCAAAATTTATTTTACTGTATGTATTTAAGAGGCATAACATATTTATATGTCTTTATATGTGTGTGCCACACACACACAACAAAATAATAACCACATGTAAGCAAAGTATCCAGCTTCCCAGGGGACAGTACAACATGACAAGTCTTGTGAGATTTCCTCTGCTTTGAGAGCCTGCTTCTAGCATTTGCTCTGAGCCCAGCCCCTGAAGTGTTTCCTGTTGCTTTGAGCTCCATTGAGTTCTTGCTCCTCACAGACACTTTGTGTTGCTCATGGGAAAGAACTTTTTATAGACTCAATTCCCCCAAGGTTACTCCTGTGACTGTCTCATGGTAGCACACTCCTTCCTGGCTCTCCCTCCTAGCTGATCTTACCAGGCTGAGCTACATAAACCTGAAGGTCACTAGCCGGATCTTCCCTGGCTGGCTGGAGCTTGCCCCTCTTCTGCTCTTGTTTGGGTTGGTTAGGTCTTGGCTCATCCATGGTCATGGGAACACCGGAGGTGTTGTCAGCTCTGCCTGTAGCTGCTGTGTGCACAAAGGCTGCTTATCTCCTCCCTATTTCAAAGCCCTTTGTGGCGAGCATACCAGTTTTCTACTTCCTGAATGGAAGGAAACACCTATTTTCTTCAGGCGTCCTCAACCTGTACCTAGCAGCTGGTGCATGTAAATTGGTGGTTTTCCAGTTTTACCCCAAGAAAATATCTGGCCTTGTCTGCCGAAGACACTTGTGGTTGTCACAAGGAGGAAAGGTACTTTTAATCCAGCACTGTATGGAACATCCCAAACAACAAAGAATTATGAATTTTGTAACTTCTATAAGGTTGATGAAAAGTTGTTTGAGAAAAATTGTGATCTGAGAGAGAGGACTAGTAATAATTCTAAAAGTACATTTACTTGAGTCCCCCACCCCTGCCCCACTCTTTTGAGACAGGCTGGTCTTGAACTCACTAGGTAATCCAGAGGATGACCCTGAAGACTTCTGATTCCCCTGCCTCTGCCTCCTAAGTGCTAGGATTACAGGTATGCACCAACTTGACCAGTTTATATGGTGCGGGGAGTTAACCCAGGGCTTGGAGCAAGCGAGGGAGGCACTCTGCCAACCGAGTTACACCCCCAGTTGTGAAGCTCTCTCTGTGTAGTTATGTATATAACAACAAGGATATTTCACCATCCCCTGAGCAAATTGAGAGCATGGGAAGAGGGGGCAGGAAGCTAAGAGAGTGAGAAGGGAAGAAAAGGAAGGATGCAGAGGTCATGAGGGAGCAGAAAGGTTGAGTCAGATGTAGATTAGAAGAAAGGACATAAGATAGGTAGGATTTAGTTGGGGGGTGGTAGAGGAAAATGGGAGGGAGAAGGGAACTGGGATTGTCATGTAATTCAATCTTGTTCGTAATTCAAATATATAAAAAATAAAAAACTAAAAAAATGTTTCTTGTAACTAAAGTGAACACAAGAACTAATTATAACAACCTGTCAGTACCTACCTATGTATAATTGCCACAAGTTTTAGAACAGGTCATATTCTCAAAATTATAGTGTTTACTTTCATTATACCAATAAGAAATAGCTCGTTTTTAATGTAGTTCTTATTCCAGTTAAATACAAATTTTCTCCAATAAAGTCATAATCCTAAAAAAAAAAAAACCCAAAAAACAAAAACAAAAAAACAATAATGATATAATACTGCCTACCCCAGGAGAGCATGAGAAGAAATTGGTGGCCTCTTCTGACATTGCCACTTGAGGATGTGAACCTTCATCCCTCTCCCCCAGTATCCCTCAGAATAAGCAGAGAGTGCAGGGGCTAGCCGGGAAACAGCCCAGAGCACCACACTCCATCTACCCCAAAGCTACTCCCTCCATTTGTAGACGGAGGATCCTCTGGTATAGAAGGCAGTCTACAGGGACTGCCATTGACATGTGGTCCCACAAGAACAAAACCTATACTCCTTCATTCTTTTTGGTCACGGTGCTTCTGACTCTTAGCTCTTTCCAGTGCGCCTGATTTTCAATAATGATCTGGTTCAGGCCTGAGCTCCATTGATGTATGTTTTGACATTTAAGGGACCCTTTGGAACATGAAACTCCTTTAGTGATTATAGTAATCCAAAATTACCTCATTTATACCTCGAAAGAAAGGACAGCCTTCCACTCATAGAGTACTTAATCAATTCTAACCTACTAGATTTAGGCCCAAGTTCTAATTTATATTACATATTTTACAATTACATTATATATATTTTGCTATTATTAGCAAAACCTGGGGAGCATGGTAGAAAAGAGGAGCTCCCGGCAAACTGATTGAAACATTTTATAGCTCCTGGCAAACTGATTGAAACATTTTATAAACAACAGTGAAAGCAGAGCTTGGCTGTTTAAAGCTCCAAGAGCAGGTGTTTTATATTGGCAATTGAATGTTTATTAAGACAAAGAGTCTGGAAAGAGGGGTGGGGACTGGGAAAACAGACTAGCTGTTTCTTAAGGAAGACAAATGTAAACACCAAAAAGCCTTCCAGCAAAGGGAGAAAATCCCGCTGGGTGGAGGCAGCAGCCAGTTGGTATCCTCTAGGATTCTGTGGACTCTTGTGGAAAGCACAGAACTAAATATCGGTTACACCTGATTTCTAATGAAGTCCATCCCACCAGCCATTTTCAGTTCTCACTCCTTCCCAAATAGTTTAGGAGTTTATAGTAATCTGGGCTTCGTCAAACCGAGCTTTTAAGTTTTAATAAAAATATCAGAGAAAATCCTTTGTGGGAATTCTCAGAGTGGAGGAATGGGTCAGATATTTAATAATGTTGGGCTCCTCAATGACTATATTTTTTATTGTGCTTGTTAGTCTCAAATATTTTGATTTTCTAGATGCTTGGACAAACAAACCCACAAAGCCCTTTTAATCTCAAAGGGAAGTATACTTTGTGAGAGCTGACACAGCACATTCTCACTTCACTTCCCGAGTCAGCTTAGGGATACGAACAGATGTGAGCAGTTAGATCCCAGGGAGGAGATAACTAGTGAAAAACATGGTTGGCAAGTAAGCACCCTATGAATAATTGAAGGACATTCCAGGTATAGACTCTTTGCATGGGCTCTGTGTCTCAATAGTTACCAACTGTAAAAACGTTTCTCACGAGTGCTGCCTTCTATAGAAAGTCTGTGGATGAGAGGACTCTGGCATAAGAATGGGGTGGGGGAGACAAGAGAAACAAATGGTATCCGAAAGGATGTGGTTGCACCATGCAGCATCTTTTGGGATTAGAAATTAACCAAGGAATTCTCTTACCATCACTGGAACCAAAGCTTCCACTAATGGATTTCCTCTGGAACCTGCAAGCGAGCATACATACAAATACATACATGTATACACATGTCCATATTCTCTTAAGATTCAGCATGTTATTTCCTACACACTCTGTTAAACATTTGTCTTCTAGGATGGCTTTAAAATGGCCTCTTGGAGAGATTTACTGGCAGGAATTTAAAATGACACAGCCACTTTGGGTGACAATTCGGCACTTCCTCAGAGAGCCAAACAAACTGATCACATGACCCAGCAATTCAATCTCAGGCATGTGCATTATTTATTAACATTCATTTATTTGCAGATATAAACTCAACATCACAACATGTGTCTTTTAAAACATGCAATTCGGTGTGTTTTAATATATTAAAATACTTGTGCAGCTGTCACCATGACCTAATTTTAACATTAGCATTTTCATGGCCTCCTCCAAAGAAGCTGGGTCTGCTAGAGATTACTCTCCATTTTCCTCTTTTCCCTGGCCCTTGCTAATCCACTTCTTGCCTTTGTAAGTTTACCTCTCCGAGACAAGTTAATATAAATGAAACCACTGCATACATGAACTTTTTTGAGTGGCTTCCTTGATGTAGCATATCTTTGAGGTTAATCCATACTGTAATGTGTATCAGTCCTTGAATATATTTATGCCTGAGTAATATTCCAGTGTTTGTGTGTGTGTACGCACGCACACGTATGTACTACATTTCATTTATTTGTTTTCCCTTGATGAGTATTTCCTATTGTTCCTGTTTGCTGTGTTTTAAAATAACACTGCTGTGATCACTTGTGTTCATGTTTTTTTCTATAGATACATCTTCACTTCTCTTGGCTACATAACTACAAGGGAAGGCCTGAGGCCACTCTGTGTTTTTTTACTCTTCCAAACCATTTTCCACAAGGGCTATAGAGCAAACATTGTTTCACATTCCCACCAGCCAAGTCTGAGGATTCCCATTTTTTCTACAGCTTTGCCATTCCTCATTTTCTATTTAAATATTTTCATTATGCCTAACCTTTAGACTTGGACACTTCATTACAGCTTTGATTTGTATTTCCCTGAAAGTTAATGATGAACATCTGTCCACATGCTTGCTGGGCATCCATACATCTTCCTTGAAGTGTCTGTTTAAATCTTTTACCCATTTTTTAATGATTTAAATTTTAAAAAATTTATGTGTGTGTTTGTATGTGCACCTGAGTGCAATGCCCACAGAGACCAGAAGAGGGCATCAGATCCCCTGAAGCTGGAGTTACAGGTGGTTGTGAGTCCCCTGAAACAAACCGGTGATGTGAATCTAAACCCTCTTAACCTCTGAGACATGTCTTCAGTCCCTTAACCTGTTTTTAAATTATCTCTTCTTTTTAATTACTGAGTTCTAAGAATTTTTAGCATTACTAGATGCTAGACTCATTCATGATTTGCAAGTATTTTTATTCCATATTGTGGACAATGGTATTTGTTTATTGATGTGTTTTTTGAAAAATAAAGTGTTTCATTGCTTAAAGTTTAACATATATTTTCTTTCTCTTACTTGTGCTTTTGATGACTAAGAAAGAATTATCTAATCCAAGGCCACAATTTACACTCATATTTTCTCTTTAGAGTTTTACGGTTCTAACTTTTACACTTAGGTTTTTGATCCAAGTTTGAGTTAATATCTGTATATGATATGAGGTAGGAGCTAACATCACTATTTCTTTTTTCATGTGATATCTAGTTTTAATAACACCACATGTTGAAAGAAACACCTTTTCTCTACTGAACTGTTTTGTAGAAAACTGACCATTAAGAGTTTATTCACAGAGAGCTGGCAAGACAGCTCAATGGGTGACAGGCAGCATTTGCTGCTAAACTCAACAACTTGAGTTTGGTCCCTTGGAAGCCATGTGGTGGAAGGAAAAACCTCCCTAACTCTCTCAAGTCATCCTCTGGCCTCCACATGTGTGGCCTGTGCTCAGGCCTGTACATATGCATACACAAAATAAAATGAAGAGTTCTATCCCAATGTATCAGCTACAGAGTCTTGATTACCAAGGCTTTGGAATAAGCTCTGATATCAGGAAGTGTCAAGTCCTCTAAGTTTTGTCCTTTTTATTCAAGGTGTGTGTGTGTGTGTGTGTGTGTGTGTGTGTGTGTGTGTGTGTGGCTATTCTCTCTGTATTGCAAAGGAAACAGCTAATCAAGTAAAGAGACTGCCTACAGAATGGGAGAAAATCTTGGCCAGCTGCACAACTGATGGAGGGTTAGTATCTAAAATAAAAAAGAATTTTTAAAAAAGGAAGAACTAAGCAAGGAACCAGTCAGCTCAATCATTAAATGCCTAATTAAATGAGCAGGCAGTTTTCTGGGGTCGAGATACAAATGACCAATGAATAATAATAATAATAATAATAATAATAATAATAATAATAATGATCAACCAACGAAAGTTCAACTTCAGTAGTCACAAGAGAAATCCTGCACAATTTTAATCCCAGCATTTAGGAGGCAGAGGCATGAGGATCTCTGTGAGTTTGAAGGCAGCCTGGTCTTCAGAGGGAGCTCTAGGACAGTCAGGGCTGCATGGAGAAACCCTGTCTGGAAAAAGAAAATCAGAAAGAAAGGAAGAAGGAAAGAAAGAAAAAAAGAAAGAAAGAAAGAAAGGAAAGAAGATAGTAACAACAAATACTGGAAAAGATATTGATGAGGGAAATCCATACACTGCTGGTGCCAAAATAAACCAGTCAGGCCACTGTGATGTCACCACGGAGGTTTCTAAAACACAGACTATCTACCTGATGACCCACCCACACCGTTCTAAGTCTGCATGTCTCAGAAACACCTGCACACCAGTCTTTATTGTTGCATTGTTCATACTAACTTAGTTACAGAGCCATCCTAGGTGTCCAGCCACAGAGGAATGGATACAAAAGTTGTATATATACGCACACACAATGAAGAATGAAGTTATGTCATTTGCAGGAGAATGGATGCCACTGGAGATAATCTATATATTAAGTGAATTAAACTACCCTCAGAAGGGCAATACCCTATGTTTTCTTACACTTGTGGTTTCCAGGCTTGAGTAGATACAGAAAATAAAGTATGTATAAATGAAAAGATCTTGGTTATTCTGTGTCCCTTGCACCTCCATATGTATTTTGGGATGACTTTGTTAACTTCTGTTTTGTTTTGCTTTTTTTTGTTTTTAAAGTAAGATGATACTTGATAGGGATCAGCCTGACTATTCCATCCAGAAGGATGTGGATCCAATTTGGTGGTGCTGGTGGGCAAGTGATCATCTAGACTATATAATAATATATATATATATATATATATATATATATATATATATATATATATATATATATATGGAACAATGAACTTTACCCATGCTTGAATTAGCTTCTGGAACTGCTATAGTTTTTCATGAGAGGAGTTCAGTAATTTTCACAGCTAAGGTCAAGTAGGAAGTATCTAGTTAGCAAGTTGAAAAAATAGCAGATGGAAACTGTGATAGGTTGACTGAGATGGGTGCATGCACCTGCACAAGTAGTCTGGAAACTGGGGTAGCCTCATGACTCATTCATCCTCCAGTAGATAAGGGAAATACCCCTGAGCCTATAACTTGAGGCTTGCAGTCTCTGCTCTCCCTGAGATCTGACAATCCCAGGCTGGCCCACTGGAGTATAGATACCAAGTGCCACTGAGGCCATTCTAGGACTGACAGTCTCTTGGACCTGCCAGCAGGTCATATTTTGTGACCACATCCAGCTGAGATTTCTGACTCTGGCTGCGATAATACTAGAAGTCTCTGGATTGTATACTATCAAGAAATGAATTGATGGTTTATGATTTTCTTTTCTCAGTGAAGCCGTTTTTCTAAATGTACCATTTGGAGCTATCAATCAATGCAGAACCATTCCCTGACCCATACATGGGTCTTCTGAAACTGCTGTATGCTGATATTTAAAGTGACAGCATGGCAGTGGGCATAAGAGTCAATGATAAAGATAGATACCCAGAACTGGGTGGTTGGACTTAGAGAGTGGGGGCGGTGGTGGTGATAAGACAGAGACAGAGAGAGAGAGAGAGAGAGAGAGAGAGAGAGAGAGAGAGAGAGAGAGAGAACACATATTCAGTGCTTGACTCCAAGCCTGCACAGCCCTTGTAGGGGAATGAATAAAAAGACATGCTGAAGCCGGGCGTTGGTGGCGCATGCCTTTAATCCCAGCACTCAGGAGGCAGAGGCAGGCAGATCTCTGTGAGTTCGAGGCCAGCCTGGTCTACAGAGCAAGTGCCAGGACAGGCTCCAAAGCAATACAGAGAAACCCTGTCTTGAAAAACCAACCAAACAAACAAACAAAACAAAACAAGCAAACAAACAAAAAACCATGCTGAGATGGGATGAGGGAGTGGGGAGGAAGTGGTATTTGTATGACAAGACAGCAAGAAGATACTTGGGAAAGCTCTTAGCTCTCCAAGACCTGGGGCCATGACCCTTACAAGTGTTTCTTATGAACTCATAGTGTGGGTTTTAAGCCCCACATGTGTTAATAATAAAATATAAGGACTCACCAGGCAAATGGCATTGGGTTGAGAGAGCATCACATAGGTGAATGGAAAACTTTGTTTTTAATGGAGGAAAAGTTCTCCTATTAGCATTTTCCTTCAGTCTAGTCCCCTATTTAGAATGCCAAATGGTCTCATGTCTCTAGATTTCTATTTCAGTTCGTCTATATTGGGAAAGAGTCTGTGCTTGTGCACTTGACTGGAGTGAAGTCATCTGTTGCGAACTTTCAACAGAGTCTGAACACAACTTTCAAAGACTCTGCTAACTTCAGCTGCTGAATAATAGCTATAGAGACAGTGACGAACAGCTAGCTGTTAGCTCCACTTTCTCCTGTTTGCCTGTTGATGGCTCATGTTCGCTGGCTAAAGAGAAAGAATTCTGTTTTCTCAACCTAAGACATAGGTCTTGCTAAGAGGCAGAATACTGGCTCCTTACTGTGACACTGGAGCTGTCTGAGGCAAAACGGGAATGTTTTGGGACCTCGTACAATCATAGCCTTGCTGGGTGTATAGGCTGGTGGTCACACTTCCTTGGCCCAGGACTGTCATCTGTCACATGCCTCTACCACACAAGACACACTTTGATCAAGCCTGTTGAAGACTTTAGGCTCTAGAGCCAGGCTGCCTGAGTTTAAATCCTAACTCCTTCAGGTACTGGCTGTGGATCCCTGATCTAATTGCTTAACCCCTCTGTGCTTCAGTTTCCTTAAGCTTCCAAATAGTAACAATCATAGTAGCCCAATAATAGTGCCTGGGGCATCTGATGAGAGAACCTGCTCAGCACACAATTAGACAGATATACAGATACAGTTAACATGTTAGACAGCACACAGTCAGGCAGATACGCAGATATAGTTAACACGTTAGAAACAGTAACTTTTAGAGGAAACTGCCCCCCCTTCATGTATATACTTTCCAGGTATGATATTTGCCTACATCCTAAGCTTCTGTTTTTAACACTTTCTTTCTTTTTTTTTTAAAGTCAGTCTTTCTTGTAGTTCATTTAGCTTCAAACTCACTATGTAGCCAAGGATGAATGACTTTGAACTCCCAACCCTCCTGCCTCCAACTCCAGAATGCTGAGCACTGGAATCAAACATAGGCACCACCATGTCTGGCTCTGTTTTTAACGTTGCATTTTTAACATAGTTTTAAATTTACAGAGATGTTTCAAGGATGAGTAGAGAAATAGAATATAGAATATCCACCAATACATCTTTTACCTAGATTCACTTGTTGTCAGCATTTCTTGCCCTCCATCTCCCTCATTCCCTCCCTCCTTCCTTTCTTTCCTTCTCTCTCTCTCTCACTCTTTCTTTCTTTCTTTCTTTCTTTCTTTCTTTCTTTCTTTCTTCTCAGAAAGGATCTCACTCAGCAGCCCAAACTGACCTGGAATTCATAGTCCTCTTGCCTCTGCCTCCCTAGTGTCTACATCAATAAACCTGGCTTTAGCTCTGTCTCTCAGATCTATTTTCCCAAATGTCTAGTATGGACTCATCTACATATATGCTAATTTATAGCATGTGGTCATCTGCATGTATATTAGTTGCTAACATGTACTTATCTAAATGCATATTAATTTCTGTGCCATTTGAAAGTCACTTGAAATTGTTATAGATTTTTACCCTCAATATTTCTATAGAGTGAAGAAAACATCAAATTCTTTAAATTTAACACTTGCATATATATTTACTTAATGCTGGGGATTGAACCTAGGGCTTCATGCATGCCAGGCAAGCGCTCTGCCACTGAGTTATATCCCAGCCCACTGATTACTTTTTTGTTTTGAGGCAGGGTCTCCCTAAGTAGTCCTGAATTACTCTGTAGCCCAGGCTGACCTCCTTTACACCCAGGGCAGCTAGGATTACAGACTCTTTCATCCACTGTTTGTCTTCTAATTTCAACTAGCCTAAAACTATCTTTTATAGCATATTTTTACTTCGAGTGCAAGATCCAGGCTGAGGTCATGCACTGTCTTTAGCTTCTCACCTATCATCTCCTCTCATAGGATCCTTTACATAGCCTTTTGCCCCTTCTATGGCAGTTTTTGTGTCTGATTTTTCCACTTGGTTAGATTCAAAATATAGGTTTGTAGGAATCGGCATATCTGGAGGCATTGCTCACTGTCTCCTTGATAGCATTTATTTTGATTGGGGGGTTGGTTGTTTTATTTCCCCACTATATTATTATTTTTTAAATATCCCACTATATGTATTATTTTTTTCCCTTATGGCTTGGCAATTTATGAAGCTACACAACCACCCAGTTCCTCTTCTGACTCCCCTCCTTAACTTAGCATTCATTAATGACTTTGCTTTACTTTCGTAGTATGGGGGTTGAAGCCAGGTCTGGCACATGCTAGGTGAATGGTCTACCACTGAGCTACAACCACAGACTTGGGGTTTTTTGTTTGTTTGTTTGTTTTTTAGCTTTTTATTTCTATTTTTATTCAACTTTTAAATTTATTTTACATACCGACCACCTTCCCCACCCTCCTCTCCTTATGTTTCCTCCCCACACCTCCCTTCTACCCCTTCCCATCATCCACTCCTCCATTCAGATAGGGTAAGGCCTCCTATAGGAATCAACAAAGCATGGCATATTGAGTTGAGGCAGGACCAAGCTCCTCCCCACTGCATCAAGGCCAAACAAGGCATCCCAACATAGGATATAGGGTCCAAAGAGCCAGCTCATGCATCAGGGACAGGTCCTGGTCCTACTGCTAAGGGACCCACAAAAGACCAAGCTACACAGTTGTCACCTAGAGACAGAGGGCCTAGGTTAGTTCCATGCTGGCTCCCAGCTGTCTGTTCAGAGTGCATGAACTCCCACAAACTCAGGTCAGCTGTCTCTGTGGGTTTCCCTGTCATGACCTTGACACCCCTCAACCCCACCCCCACATATAATCCCTTCACCCTTTCTTCAACTGAACTCTGGGAACTCGTACCAGGGCTTGGCTGTGGACCTCTGCATCTACTTCCACCAGGTATTGCATGAAGGCTCTACGAAGACACTTTGGGTAGTCACCATGAGGCAGGCTCTCACTAAGACTTGCTCTGTAGCTCAGACAGCTCTTGACCTTTCAGTTCTCTTCCTCAGCCTCCCAAGTAGCTGAGAGTACAGGCCTGTGCCACCAGACCTGGTTCTATTGACAACTCCTAACCTGAGTAAATGTTAGCTGTTATGTTTGCAAATGACTTTCCAACCCCGGCACTCCCTCTGCGTTTATCAGTCAGCTCTTGGTCTGCTATAGGAAGGATACTGAAGGGCCCAGACCCCTCACCCAGCCTCCTGCTTTGGTAGCCATGACAGGCTGCAGAAAAGACCCAACAAAATGTAGGCCCCCTGACTCAGCAGGATATGCTGAGCCCCCTTCCCGACCTTACTTCGAAGAAACTGCCAGATACCCTCCATGTGGGAAGGAACCAATCAGAAGTTAGCTGGTGGACTTTGGGTGTGCTTTACTGATAGTAGTGGGATGCAGTAGGTAGCAAAGGTCCAAGCATAGCAACCTTTCGGCAGCTGCAGCTGACCAATCAGCTCAGGACAGGTTCCCCCATCCTGGAGTTGTGCCAGTCCTGAAACTGTTATTGTGCAACTATCAGACTCCCAGATACCCACCCCCACTTGCTCTACCCCCAATATATGCCCTGCCTCACTGCTGCTGGGGTCCTTCCTACTCTACCCACTGTGTCGGATGGACGGAGGACGGGAGTTAACGTGTAATTAAAAAGATTCTTTGCTTTTGCATCAGATCTGGTCTCTTGGTTTGGAGGATTCAGAGTCTGGGCACAACAATATGTTCATTTTAACATCAGTATTTTTTTGGGAGCACCTTTCCCTGATGGACAGTTATTGTTCTAAATTTGCTGAATTCACTGGATATGTGTTTATGGGTATTTATTTCTTCATATATTTCCATTTTTTTCAAATGGCTTATAATACACAATTCTCAATTATTTTGGCGCTTAAATCTACCCAGATTTGGTAGTGGTGGACCTGCTTTTATTTAGGTTTTCAGTTGTATTGGGACTCAGACCCAAGACTTACACACACTAGGGAAGCACTTAACACTGACTCACACTCCCAGCCCTTGGTTTTCAGAGACAGGGTCTCCATGCTGTAGCTCAGGCTGGCTTGAACTCTGTTTAGTTTGTGTAGACTCTATACTTCCCAGTCTCCTCTTCTCTAGGCACGCCCCTGGTGGGGAGTGGGGGGGTTTTGAAGGCAGTATCTGAACTCAAAGGTTTTTTGAGAGTATAGGAGAGAGTTGTTTACTCAATGAGAGAGGGGCCTTTGTTACAGAGATTGCTGTCAAGGAGCTCTTCTCACAGTTGTGTGTCTGGCCTAGAGTGCTCATTGCTCTCTGCTGCCTTTGTCCTGTTTTTTTTTTTTTTTTTTTTTCTTCCAAGTTTAAGAGGAGAGGGAAAACAACATTTGTTTGTTGTAAACCTCCTGCGGTCCTTTTGTAGTTGTTTCTCAGAAAGCATAACAAAACCAGAATTCTCAAAGTTCAGTACTGCTGAGAAAGGCAAAGAATGTTAGAGAATCTTTTATTTATGTTTTTAACCAGGGGCTCCAGATCCTTAGGCAGGGGAATTTCCTTGATCAAATTGCAGCATAGTTACCTCTCCCTTTTCTCCTAAAGGAATGTTTTTACTGGGAAATTGGTGCACCTGGTAACATGTATCAAAGCACGTCTCTCCTGCTAGGTCTGTACCTCCAGATCTATTTAGGCATTAAACTTCCTTTTGACAGAATGATTAAGTCTGTTTCTAGACTCTATGCTGGGAAAATCTGACATTTTCTGCAATCTGTGTGATTTACAGCGAGTATTCTCAGGTATAAAGACAATCTAGTTGCTTTGTTGTGGTTTCATAATGAAAATTCTGCTGGGTTCTGCCTGCGTGTTAGGTGGGACATCGACTTCAGATCTGCCAGTGAGCCAATTTTTGTCTCATTTCACAGATGGGAAACCTTAAGTGCAGACACAGGAGGACAAGTATCTTGCCCAAGATCTCAGTTAGTGGCCAGTCAATGTGTTCCTAAGCCTGTGCTCTAAACATGACATGGAGATAGGGACACCACCGCCTACCTCACATGATGGATAAGCATGACGAGCAGGCATCCCAAGTAGAAGGACAAGAAAATGGATACACTGAAAAGACTGGACTTCACATACACGGATTCTGGGGAGAAAGAGTCAGCTTTAGTCAGCCTGTCATAACTTGGGACTAGGAGGACTATATTGGAAACAACAGCACAGCTTAAAGAATCGGCCTCCATCACATCCATTCTTAAATACCAATATATTTTCCTGAGGCTGCAGAAGTATGGGAGGCCACAGGCAGTTTCACAGTGATGTCTGCCCTTGGAAGTGGGGTGGGGGGAAGGTGGAGGGGTGAGCTGGGGGAGATTACTGTATACAACTTTAGAATTGAGTCTCCCCTCCCCCCACCTCCTTTCCCCCCTTCCCTCCCTCTCCCTCTTATTTCCTTCCCCCTTTCCTTCTCTCCCTCCCCCCTTTCTATGCTGGAGGGCTTCATATAAATTAGCCAAGCACTCTGCCACTAAACCACACCCCTGGCTGGCCTCTTTCTCTTCAAAAAGATCTAATTCTATTTCTAAGTTAAATAGACTTTAGTATTCTTATGATGGCTCCCCTTGAGGGGAAGATATTAACACTTAGTTATATGATAGATCTCCCAACACAGGAATCTCCACTGTACTTCAGAGCCCAAACCAACCTTTGATGGATGGGACAATGGTCACTTTCAGGTTCTTTGATCTTTGTAGATTCCAGGTCTGGTTTTCATTTTCTGGTAAAAAAAACAGAAAAACAAAAAACAAAAACAACCAAATAAACAAACAACAACAAAAAGCCAAAAACACAGCAACAATATACAAACAAGCAAGGCGTAGAGTGCAGTGGGTCAGATATTGGACTTTCATCCTCCAATCTGAACCCTTGTATCATACAATGTCCAGAATCCACTGTGACCAATGTACAAGATCTGGAGTAAAATCCAACATTTAACACATGAGGAGACCCTCTGGCTAAGACTCTCAGATTGGCCTTTGTGGGGTGTACTTTAGAAGTACCAATTGGCATAAATGGAATGCAACAGCAACCTTCCTTCTCCATTGGAGAAGACTTGACCTTTCTCCTGATGTCCACAAACTACTCAAGAAAAATGTGCCCCAAACAGACAGCTACAGTCTCTTTAGCTTGTATTTTTCCTAGCCAGTGAAAAAAAAATCTGTTTTTCTTTACACAGTCATAATGGCCCTAGAGTTTATCAAGGAACATTAGATACTGGCAAGATTATAGAGCTACATAATTAAGAGATTAAAGCACACACAAGCAGAAATGTCACCTGACACCAAGGGAGACATATTATACTCAACAGAAAACACCCTCTGTGTTGGTGGCATATGGCCCATTGTCAGGGGATCTGTGTTCTCAATTAAGGGTCTATTATACTCTCTGGGCAGTTCAACTATTGGCATATGCACAGGAGCTTATATAACCCCTCTTTATCCGGATAAGTCACATTTGGTTTTCTTAATGTTTTGTCAGGTACGATTTTGGCAACTGGGATGGTAAAACTTCAGATTTTCTTTGTACATCCTTGTGGAAGGGCTAACTGCTGACCCATATAAGTGGCTCCATATTAGGAAATGCACTTTTAATAATGTTTTTATTGAGTTTATTCTCTCTCTCTCTCTCTCTTTTTCTCGTGTGTGTGTGTGTGTGTGTGTGTGTGTGTGTGTGTGTGTGTGTGTGTAGGACAGCTTACTGGAGCTGTTTCTATCCTTCCTTCATAGAGTATCCAGGGATGGATGGAGAGTGGAGCTCAAGTCAGTTGGCTTGTTGGTAGCCATCTCACCAGCTCAGGAAACAGACCCTTTGGCATTTACATGGCAAAAGCAAATGAAATGCCAACTAATCAGACTCACTCTATATGGGCTGGTATAAGACTTAAAAAGTTGAAAAGCTGCACAAAATCAAGCCAATTAACATTCTAGGGTTGAAGGGAGAGGAGCTCACGAGTCTCCACTAACTGAGGCGCTATTGGCAGTTGATGGCTTCTGTAGGAGGGAAAGAGCCTTCTTTAGCAGTGTGGCCTCTGACAGATTGACCATACTCCAGTGGATGACCCCACACCCTGAATAGACAGTCATTACAAATTGGACTCTGGGTGCTCTGTAAAAAATAAACAATAAAGAGGATATGACGCTGGGAGGACGTGGAGATCGGTGGGTGGGTGGGTGGATCGGGAGTTAGAGGTAGACGAGGGGTTGAACATGATTAAAATGCATTGTATAAAATCCGCAAAGGATTTAAAATATTGTATCAGAAAGCTGAAGGTACTAAAGGACACTTTGTAGTATAAATATAGATGAATATAGGATTATCTTCATTTTACTTTTCAAGACAGGGTCTCTCTGTATAATAGCCCTAGCTGACCTGGAACTAGCTCCATAGATCAAGCTGACCTCAAACTCACCTGCCTCTGGCCCCCGAGTGCTGGGATTAAAGGTGTGCATCACCGCCACCGGGCCTTCATTTTATTTTTTAGCCAAGTGTCTCTGAGTGTCTTGTTAAGTCAATGCTGCTAGGCCCCCAGGAAGAACTAGAGGTGAACTTTTGGCTTCCTTTCCTCCCCTCCCAAGTATTCCTCAGTGCCTCTTACCTTGGATGGAGAATGATCCTCCACACGCATAATCTTCAGGTTTTATCACAAACACCACGAAGAACTGCTTGTCTGGAAAATCCTTCTTCTGTGTAAGACATAACAACCTCATGATTTGCAGGGAAGAAAGATAGCCAGGAGGAGAAAGTCCATGGGGGTGGAGGACAGTAAGAGAAAGGAAGAAAAGGAAAGTTCACCCCTGTCATCTAAATCCTCAGAAAGGGGTTCCACAGTTCCACTGTCTACTGCAGAACAGCCTTGAACATTACTTTATCCAAGAAATTAGTATAAATAGGTACATGGAGAATTTCAAAGTCTGTGCCCACTTGAGGACTTAGTACTCAAATAAGCACAATAAGCCTAGACTTAACAAATAATATTGGTATAAAAAATGTACATATAAGCACACATATGTTGGAGATGGTCTTACTGTGTAACCCAGGTTGGCCCTGAACTCTTGATCCTCCTGCCTCAGCATCTTGAGTGCTGACATTATAGGCACATACCCAGCAATTTATCCATTTTATTTTAAAATCTAGTAAGAAATAACTTCTCTAAAATCATGCTGTAAAAGTTAAATAAACAATGCAGGTTGGAAAGATGAGGGAGCTGTGGCTCTGGGTTTGACTTCTGTACCCGCCCCTCTTTAGTCCTGGTTCAAACTGGGTTAACAAAATAACCATACATTACAGTTCTTTAACCCGGGCACTTTTTGTCATGCTCAAATTTCTGATATTGTGTATATAGTTCACTGAAGCACATGCTCAAAAGAGAAGTAGCAATTTACTGCCGGATACACAGAAAGTAGACATGGTAGGTATGGTTAGGCTTTGTCTTCCATTTACCCGGTATAATATTTTTTATCAGCTTGACACAAACTAGGCTCATCTGGGAAGAGGGACTCTCAGCTGAGAAAATGCCTCCCTAAAATCGCCTGTAGGCAAGTCTGTGCAGCATTTTCTTCATCAATGATTGATGTGGGAGGGCCCAGCCCACTGCGGATGGTGCCCTGGGCAGGTGATCCTGGGTTGTATAAAAAAGCAAGCTGGATGAGCCATGGAAAGAAATCTAGTAACGTTCCTCCATGGCCTGATTCAGTTCCTGCCTCTGGGTTCTTGCCTGGAGTTCCTGCCTTTGCTTTCTTCCATGATGAACTATGATGTGGAAGTGTAAGTTAAATAAACCCTACCTTCCCCAAGTTGCATTTGGTTATGATGTTTTATACAGCACTAGAAAGCAAGTTAAAACACCTTGCTATTTTTGCGTATGTGTGTCCTTTTTAAATTGGGGGTCACATATTCTGGTGTGCTAAGGAAGAAGTAAACATGGACAGCAAGACATTTGTGGTATTAAATCTGTGATGTTCAAAATCAAGTTTGACTGATAGAAAATTTCTAGGTCTGATATCCAAATTACACTTAGCTTCTCTGTATTTTGTTTTGTTTATTAATCAACAAACAATGTTGTCTTATGCTACACAGCAAGTCACAGATTTCTTAAGTAGCAACCTAGAGACAGGGGTAGAATGTCTTTTGGAATATGATGACATAATATATGTACATTTTTGCTATAAAATACCAATGAAGTAACAGTTTAGTCACAGATACCAAAAAGGCAAAGTGCTGCCTGAATAAGGCTCATATGCCTTTGAATCTGTTGTTCTCTCCAGAGTTCAATTCAACTTCTGGTGAGTGTAACTGGTAGAAATTATTATAATATGTTAAACTGCTTTAAATTGCTGTCATAAGCTTTACCCTAAGTTGCCACACCTCACTGAAGAAATTAAAACCTCGTCTGGATTTATCCCTGTAAGCGATCTGTCAGATGTATGTCCTACTACACTGTAGATTCCCAAGAGCCCCCAGGTGGAAAGAAAGAATGCCTAGAAGGATAGCATTGCCCACCACCACCCAGGCACTGACTGCAGGCAGAGCACCATTCATTCTTAAACCCATCAGAAAGAAAAGAGGTCCAAGGCGTACAATGGACAGCCATCTCCTTTGGATGCCAGTCCAGTGGATAAATGACTGCCTGTTGAACCCCACAGCTGTTGTGACTTCAGGGACAAAGTCTCACCTGTAGCGTGATGGCAGCTTTCTTGGTCATGGACTGATACACACCGTTGAATTCCACATTGTGGTCCAGATCATACACTGGACACTAAAGCACACAAGAGACAAAAAGAGAGAGTATCAGCACTGCCATGTGATGTCACTCCACACACACACACACACACACACACACACACACACACACACACACACACGTGTCAGGGCTGCGCCAGGCTGGGGGATCTTCTAATCTACACACCATGGAAAGTTTTCTGCAAACAGTCATGAAATTGTCCTTTTAAAATGTGAACTTTGACCTAAAATGTCAGAATCAGTCTATCTAGAAAAGAACTATAGGAAGACTGCCTTAAAGTATATACTATTTTGTTGTTGTTGTTGTTACATCTTGGGATACAGAAAGAATCTAATGTTGTGACAACAATCTAAAAACAAAACAGGTAGTAGGCTTTCTCACTGAACTTACAACTGGGTTTGTTTTGTTTTGTTTTGTTTTGTTTGACATATTAACTAGTTTATTATAAGCCCAGCAGAGTAGGGAGACAACTGGGTTTTTTTGTTTTGTTTTGTTTTTGTTTTATTCTTCGTCATGACCCCATCCCCCATCTTTTTTTGTGTCAGTGAGAATCTTCTTGTCTCTCATCAATGTCAGCAAACCAGGACTGTCCACTCTCAGGCATGAAATGTTGTTATTATTTGGCATTTGGGGGTGACACTGTACCCCACATCTATTATGGAACACTAGACTCTTACACGCTAGAAGGCTGACAGTTTCAGAGCTCACCATGATGTTCTGAACCGAGACAACTGAACACGGATAAGCCTTTTCAGACACCACTTTAATGATAACGGAGTCCACGTCTTCAGGAAATTCGTATAGAAAATACTGAGGATGAGAAAAAGAGAGATGTTATTAATCTTAGGAAATGCTTGGGGAAGTACAAATGAGGCATGGGGTTGTTTTCCCTCCCGTGATGTGTGGAGCAAAGCTCAGTGTATGGCCACTGTTTCATCCATTCATCACATACATGTTAAGCAACAAACTGTTCTGCACAGGGCTCTGTGCCTGACATGGGGAAGATAGCAGCGAAGGCGAGTGGCCATTTACACTAGGCTGTGTTTTCATTTAGGATACAGGCATTTCTTATTGACTGACTTAGACTGTGTCTCACTCCATTTCCTACTTAAGCACTCTGCTGTCATACTCTTCTGAAATCAGAGATACACAGGATGTAAGGCCAGACAACAGTTTTTTTCTGTGTGGTGGGTGGGAAATAGGAAGCTCTACCTTGAATAGCAGATACTCCTATTCCTCAAGAATGCTAACCATCTTGTCAGAGGGAAGAATTAGCTTTACACTAATTTTTCTTCTAAACCTTTTGGTAAAGAATCTCTTCCCTAACTGAGATATTCTGAGAAGCTATTTAAATCAAAAGACTAAGTTTGACATTGAAATATGTAAGTGAATATTTTGGGTAAATTTATTTTCCAAGCATCAGTAGTGTGTGTGTGTGTGTGTGTGTGTGTGTGTGTGTGTGTGTGTGTGTTACATGTGTGGGTGACTACACAGGCCAGAAGACGGTGTCCACTAAGATGGGAAGAAGGCAAGTGACAGGCATTTTTATTTTTGAGTCACCCAAGGTAGGTGCTGGAGACTACACTCTAGTCTTATAGGTGCCATGTGCACTGTTGACCTCTTAGCAGCCTTTCCTAACCCACAGGAAACATGACTAACAGAAAGAAGAGACACTATTTAACTCTTAAAACATTCTAAACACAGTTAAAAATGGGGTAAATGAGAACTTAGCCCAATAATTTCAAGTGTGGCAACCATATGAGAAACATCAAGTTTGTGATTAAGGCTTTGTGAAAACCCACCCTAATGAGACTGACATCTTATAGACCTACCTAGCAAACACATCATTTTAAAAAAAGAGGTAAAAAGTCAAAATTTAGTCTTGTATTCCAGTATCCCCTTTACTAGTGCTGTTTTGAGAACTAATTCCATAGGAATAGAACATCAGAATTAAGGAATGGCACTCACATTCCTGTTTAGAAGTTTTTCATGCCTTGTATGACAGCATTTTGGAGCATGATTCAAAAACATGAGACAGGGTTATTCCAAGGGAGGAGCCTAGAGGTCCCAGGGTGGCTCTCAGAACAGCCATACTTTATAACTCAAGAATATCACAGTAAGTAATGGAATATATTACTAGCCTTTTTTTTGTAAGAAGGAAGTAGTTTGGAACACTTATTAATAATATGTCAAATTATTATCAGCCTAAATCACTACAAACCCCAAAGGAATGTTTTAGATCCCTGCCTTAAAATACATTTCATTCAGAAGGATTTTATTCGTATTTTATGTGTATGTTTTGCCTGCATCTATGTCTATGTACCCAGGAGTCAGAAGAAGGCATTGTATGCCCTAGAATTAGAGTTAAGATACAGGTATGAGTCACCATGTGGGTATCAGGAACCAAATCCAGGTCTTCCTTAAAAGTAGCAACTGTCCTTAATCATTGGACTACTTACCTAGCCCCCTAAATAAACTTTGAATTTAAATGGTCAATAACTATGAAGAAGAACAAACTGTGCCCTGTGGCCTTTCTTGCCATTGGACATCAGTATACAGGATGACTTTCACAGAAATAAAAATTAAATCTTAGCTTTTCTGAAGGCCAGAGATGTGGCTCAGCTGATAAAGTACTTGCTTAGCATGTACTAGGTCCAGAGTTCAATCCCCAGCATGACAAAACAGAAGTAGTTCATTTATACACATTTGGGAGTGCTGCTTTGTACACCTGTTCCCAACATGATCAATGACATCATGGCGGCCATTTGAAATTGGCCATGGTGGAGAAATTACGTCAGAGGAATGGGCATAAGCTACAAATCAAATTTTGCCCTCCACCCACTATTTGCAAACACACCAGTGATTTTAATATAGTTACAAATGTCTATACTACTTAGTCACCAGTTTTACTATATTCAAAAAAAACTAAGTAACCATTTATGAGCAAAATCATATTAAAGCCTTCAAAAAACATAGGATAACTATTGTGACATATAGATCAGTTTTTCTTTCTGTTTTGAGACTATGTTTCAGTATGTAGCCGAGGTCCAGCTTGGAACATGCTATGTAGCTCAGCCTGGCCTCTAACTCACATGTCTCTTGCCTTGGTTTTGGTGTTTAGAGTGGTAGGATGAAGAGGTGAACCACTACATAGGGCCAAAACCTATTTTGAACTTGTCACAGCATAGAGTCTTCTAGAAACCATTAAAAAAAAGTAGTTAGAAATGTCATCAGGAAAACAACCTAAAAAAATTAGTCTCATTCATCTATTCTCCTTGTGGTTATTTTTTATTGAGGAGCACATTAAAATAGCTAATTATTTTTACTGACAGGGGGCACGAATTCAATCTGCCAATATTACGGCAGGATTGGAAATCTGTCTTATTTTTATATTTTCAGAACAGCCATTTGCATATCTGTCTGCTGTCAGCCTTCCACTCTCTGCCTTCCTGCCCCATCTCAGTCATCAGAGTCTTTGCTTATCTCCTTCCTCTTCCCACAGCACCCAGTACTGTCTAACATCCCTTGGGAAATGTCAGACGCGTGACTTTACTTGATGAAGTATGTTCCAAGGAACACTGGAAATAATATCCCAATAAAGGTGGTGATATTAAATGTGCTCAAGACCTCAGAAACAGCCAAGAATACAGAGGGTAAGATCAAGAGTAATGACACACCCCGACTTCACTCTTGATGCTCCCCGGTTTCCATGTGCAACAAGAGCAGCTGGGCTCTCGATAACCACTGGGAATCTTCGCTTGCTTACCTGAGGCTGAGATGGGCTGGCTGTGAAGTGAAAGGCAACATTTGTCCTGAGAAATGTAAGAGGGAAAAGCGAGAAAAAAAATAATGAGTTGGCAAGCAAGAACTAGGTACTTACAGGAGAGCCACTTAAACTAGGTGTCCAGAGCCTTGCCCTTTTTGGAGGGCATTCAGTCCTGCAATTTGATAAACTTCATGGAGACTCTGTGCTTTCAACAATAAAGAATGATGAAGTTGAGGAAGAAGATTGCTTTTACATCTTTAAACAGCCATGAGGTCATACCTGTATCAACACCTCATTTAGTTTTATGGTTGCTTTTGCCTTTGAACTCTCTTAAGATATTACAACCAAGTCACATAATCAATCAAGCTTGAGTATGAGGAGTAGGCAGCAAGAGAGGAAATGCAGGCTTGAGTCCTTTTGAATAATGTAGGTACCACTTCACAATAACATTAGTGCATCCACTGCAGAAGAACAGTGCTTTGAAAACGGGGTGAACAGATGGCCACTGTAGGACAATTGGTAGGAGTAGGAATATGCTCTTCTTGCCACCAACATCTCCCCAGTCTCCTGCAACACTTGCTGATTCTCCAGAATTTCATCCTCTGGCTTAAGGCTTTGTCTTCTAACGCTCGTCTTTAAAATAAAGGCATCACCCAATGAACCCAGTGAAGTTATTTGATCTCTAAATAGAAATTGACTGTGAATTAGTGTCTCATACACTAAGACAGCAAGGATCCAGGCACAGAGAAAGGGAGTGCTAGGATTATGTAAGAGGAAGGTTTTGTAGCATCCAGTGCTGTCTGGTGTGAACACCTGTGAAGCAGTTGAAGAGGCTGGAAAACACAAAGATGAATGTGTTTCCATAAGAGCTGGTCTTTTGCACATGCTCTTTGTGCCTCTGGCCTCACCATTAGTGTCGAAGATCACTCACTCAAGGCCACCACACTTCAGTTCCTAAAACTGATAAAATGGCCATGTGCATCCCTTCTTGCATAGCTAAGTCTGAACCTGAACTTCCTCACCTTCCTCACCTTCATTCCCTAGGCCTCTCTGAAGTTTCTTTCCACTCCCAATTTTCCATTTATAAAAAAAAAAATAAGATGGTTTAAAACTCAACCATTTCTTTAGAAGTGGCATGTCAAGACACTTGGGCAAGGTGCATATAATATGAGGTATTACTTAGAAGTCATAAAATTTGAGCACTGATTATAAAGGTAATGGTTGTCTGCGCTCACATAAATAGGTGCAATTTTTATATATTAACTTTTGGCATAAATTGTTACCTATGCGAGTGAGTGGTTCTGCAGGAGCGCAGTAGTAAACTTCTGACCTCAAGGCATCTAAAGATGCCGACATCACTATCAAATGAAGTAGTACATTCACTCTAGAACCCACAGCTAGAGTAAAGGCCAGCAGAGCTGTGCTGCTATATATGGCCTGAATCGTGCCGTATGTGACCTGAGCCGTGCTGTGTATGGCCTGGCAGTGCCCTTTCAATGGGAAGTGTCACCTGCTGTTATTAGGGCAACATGGGGCCTTCAACACTCTTATGGTCAGGTCAGAAGAGTGACAAAAACGATTTTTGGAGGTTATGGCTCTTTCTAGGTTAGCACAGAAAGCATGTGATTTCCTGAAGCAATCTGTGTACTTTGACCAGAAAGTTGATTTTTTGTTTGTTTTTGAAACAGTGTTTCTCTGTGTAGCCCTGGCTGTCTTGAAACTTGCTCTGTAGACCAGGTTGGTCTAGAACTTACAGAGATCAGCTTGCCTCTGCCTCCTGAGTGCTGGGATTAAAGGTGTGTGACCTTTAATCCCACCCATCATGACCACCTGGCCAGACACTGATATTTATAAAATGTCTCTCATGATTTGAATTCCAGTTGGATCAACTTTGTAAGGTTTTTTGTTTTCACTTGTTTGGGTTTCTTGGATTTTATTGTCTTTAAAACAGTAACATTTCCTGGGCAGTGGTGGCACAGACCTTTAGTATCAGTGCTTAGGAGGTAGAGGCAGGAGGATCTCTGCGAGTTCAAGGCCAGAGTGGTCTACAGAATGAGTTCCAGGACAAAACACAGTAATATTTAAGCCTTTTGGCTTTTGTGGAGCTAACAGTAGCTACAAAATAAACAGTATGTCAGTGGGGGATGAAACAGTATCTTCTGACTTGGCCCTGATTGAAGCATGCAAGGTACGCTTTATCAAACATTTTCTTCACCAGTCAACAGCACAAAGCTAACTGAAACTCACAGGCACCTTTAGTGTTTGTTACAGAAAGAAGCATCAAAGTTTCAATTTGTTTGTTTCAAAAATGAAACACAGGAAACAAATGCTTATGCAAGAGACTAAAATCCAACTTCGTTCTCCTGCTTTGGCTATGAAAGGAAGCAGGAAGGGAAAAGAAACAGACACGTGAGAGTCAAGAGAGGAGACACAGATAAGGAAGATGGGGAAAAGAAGGGGCAGAAACACACACACACACACACACACACACACACACACACACACACACACACACAGAGAGAGAGAGAGAGAGAGAGAGAGAGAGAGAGACAGAGACACAGAGAGAGAGAGAGAGAGAGACAGAGACAGAGAGACAGAGACAGAGACACACAGAGAGAGGGAGACCGAGACACACAGAGAAAGAGAGAGAGAGACAGAGAGAGATAGAGAGAGAGAGAGACACAGAATATTTACAAGAGAGTAATAAAAAAGGAAGAAAAGATGAGAGGATGGAGAGACAGAGACAAACGTTCAGTAGTTTTGAGTGAAGGACCGTAAGAGTCACAGGACTGGATGTCTCGTAACAGTGAGCTCTTGGCATGGCACAGTGGGTGTCCCAAATTCCACTTTGTTTGTTGAAGGAAATGATGTTGTATTATTACTCAGCACCATGTCACTCCCTGTTGTCTGCTGGTTGCCATCTGTTGTGAGCTGACCCCAGCCCTCCTGTTATCTCTCACCCTCCAGGCTTCAATCTTCTGGTGTGTGCAATCTGTCCCCAAGCACTCGTACCCCACTCTTTCTTCCTTTCCCTGGGACTTTGTGTCTACAAATGTCAACTCTCTTATGAATCTACTTTGCCTTCCTGCACCTTCACTTACAAATAGGCTCCTGTCTCATTTATTTTAAAATAAGTGACAGGCCAATCCAACCAAGTTCTTCCCTTACTTTCCTCCTTCTCTCCTCCTGCCCCCGCCCCGTGTGTGTGTGTGTGTGTGTGAGTGTGTGTGTGTGTGTGTGTGTGTGTGTGTGTGTGTGTGTGTGTGTACCCATGCATGTGGGAGACCAGAGGTCAGTCAGTTTTGAGTGTGTTTCTCTATTGCTATCCACCTCATTTTTTAAACCTTTTATTTTATTCTTTAAAATTTTTGTAGATGTGTACAATATATGTTAAACATCTGCCCCTCACTCTCTCTCTCTTCATCCCCCGTCTCCTTGCCCAAAATCTCCCTTCCAGTTTTAAGTCTTCTTTTTAGAAAAATAGCCCACCAAGTGAAATCAGTAATGCCTGCAAGCACATGGCTGTGCAGTTATCCACCTGGGCATAGCTAACCTGGTAGTGGCCACCCCTTGAAGAGAAGTGACTTTTCCTACTGTAGCAGCCATTAACAGCTCCTTAGCAAAGGGTGGGGCCTCAGGTTCCCCTTCTGCCTCTGTGTTGGGATTTTTAAAAGATTCATGGTAATTTTAATTTATGTGTGTATGTGTTTATGTGGGTGTGTGCCATATGTGTGGGTGCCTCGTGAGGCCAGAAGAGGGTGTGGGAGTCACTGGAATCAAGTTACAGGTGGTTGTAAGCCATCACGTTGGGGCTGGGAACCACACTCTGGCCCTCTGGAAGAGCAGTAAGCACTCTTAGGTGCTGTGGCAGTTTGAATGCAATTGGCCCCAAAACACTCACAAGGAGTGGCACTATTAGGGGGTATAGCTTCATTGGAGTGGGAATGACCTTGTTGGAGGAAGTCTGTCACGGCAGGGGCAGGCTTCAAGGTTGCCTATGCTCAAGATACCACCCAGTGTCTCAGACCACTGTCTGTTGCCTTTAAGGGTAGGACTCTCAGCTACTCCTCCAGCACCACATCTGCCTGCATGCCTCCAAGTTCCCTGTCATGAGGACAATGGACTGAACCTCTGAAGCTGTAAGCAAGCCCCCCCCCCCCGACGCCCTGATTAAATGTTTCCTTTATAAGAGTTGTTGTAGTCAAGGTGTCTCCTCACAGCTATAGAAACCTTCAAACAGGCACTGAGCTGTTTCTCCAGCCTAGCCATGCTGGAATGCAGAGAACCATGCTGGCGAAATGCATTAGGGTTGTCTTAAAGAAGTATCAAAATTTCTTTTGGATGTATGTGGTTTTTGAAATGGAGTCTGATGTAGTCAGAACTGGCCTCAAACTTTCTATGTAGCTGAGAATAACCTTGAACTTCTGATCCTCCTGTGCCTCCACTTGCCAAGTGATGTGATTCCACACAGTTTGTGCAGTGCTGGGTGGTTAGCTCCGGGCTTCATACATCTAGGTAAGTGCCCTACTATAACATCCTGAGGCACTGAAATTACAAAGAAACATTTCAGGTTGCGACCTAAAAACCTGCAAGGAACATAAAGGTAGTCAAAGTGGGACTGGGACAAGGTGATAAGAATGAATGACCACAGGACAGGCAAGATAGGGAGAACAGGGAGCATGCATGGAGATACTGGGAAGAATTTGTTTGACACAGGGTCTTATGT
This sequence comes from Cricetulus griseus, assembly GCF_003668045.3. NCBI lineage: Eukaryota > Metazoa > Chordata > Mammalia > Rodentia > Cricetidae > Cricetulus > Cricetulus griseus. Next base: position 46,120,123 of record NC_048597.1, on the reverse strand, counting down.
AGTCAAGGATGGTCTCAAACTTGCTGCATAGCTAAGGGCGACCTTCAATTTCTGATCCTCCTGTCTTTATTTCCCAAGTGCTAGAATTACAGGCATGTAGCACCATGATAAGAAAACTTTTGATCACACCCAAACATGTAGGATGATGATGATGATGATGATGATGATGATGATGATGATAATAATGAGATAAGATCACTAAATCCCACAAGGTGCTTCAAAGTCATTTTCCCCATCGGCACTGGTTGTCATTCTTTCCTACTCAGAGTCTTTCATCACCCTTGATCAGTTCCTGTTGGCTATCCCTCATCTTCATTGCCAGCAGGTCCCAGTCCTTCGCAGAGCCATGTGCAGATGACCCCTTCCCCTGCCCAGTGTCCACTCTCTTCGGGGAGCTGTTCTCTGTTCCTCCTCTGACTCACGACTCTTCATCTCTGTTAGCTTGCCCAGTTTTCTTGCAGTGTTCTCTAGAATTCCAGTAGAGAATTTTCCTTTGTTTTATCTGGGTCAACTCCTTAATGGCCTACAGGCCATCTTTCAGCTTTCTAGTCATAGAAGAAGATCCCTGCTGTCCACTCTTTATTTTGGCTTTTCACCAGGAGTTTGTCAAAGACACCCTGGTGTTTAGAGAACATCACAGCCTGAGCAATAGGAAGAGGAGGAACACAGGCTGGATAACTGTACCTCCTGTCACTATAATTCTACCCAAAGTCATAGACATGTGATGGACAGCTGGGGAGAGGTTGTGGAGAAGTGTGTTCTGGTACCAAACCACACATCTCTGCTGAAGACTGTTTCCTATCTGTTTTCCCTCAGTTATCTTGAGGCTCTATTGATGTAAGGAATAGATTAGCAGCCTGGGACTCACTTGGTTTGGGCTATGCACTCACCCCTCTCCTAATAATGCACCCAGCAGCCTTTTAGATTAAGACCCCCTTCCTGCATTGAGCTGGGTGCACACTCTCCTCCAAATAAAAGAATATGTTTCTCTTCCCCTTAATGATCATAAAGAAGGGACAGTTTCTATTTAATCTTACTCTAGATATCTCTGAGTATGAACATTGGGGTGTCCAATCAGGCCTAAATTACTTTTGGGTGCCCACACAATAATCAGACTGATGGGGAAATGTACTACTGTGTATGTTTATCTTATTGATTGTTAAATAAAATACTGTTTGGCAAATGAGATAGCAAGTTAGATGGAACTAGGAGTCAAAGAGGATTCTGGGAAATGTAGTAGAGAAGTGCTGATCCAGGCAGGAATGACATAACAAGGAGACTCATATTTAAGCAAAGGAGAACCAGGAAGGATCCCTTTTTCCCGTTCGCCTTCTCCAGCGGCAGGATGTGAGCCACTGGCAAGGAGGGATGCCAATAAGGTGTCAGATAAGATAAGTCTTATAAAATATATAGATTTATGATAATTGAGACTGAGCTAACAGATGAGGAATCCTAGTCATTGGCCAAGCAGCTTTGAACCTAATACAAGTTTCTGTGTATTTACTTGGGCCTACTCAGGCAGGCAGCTAGCGTAAAGCTCACACGTGGCTGTGGGGCTCAGCGGCTTTTGGCAGAAAGTTTATCATAACAGCAGACTGTGTCTTTTGAGTGAAGATTTGGAGTGAATCCCCTGCTTACCGTCTTAGGTCTGTGCATAGTTGGGATGGTGTGATTGAGATCTGATGCATCATGAGAAAGGACATGCATAATGACCAAAGGCTTACATAATCTACGACTGTCAATCAAAATGGAGCCACCTGTGATATGCTCTTATCAACCAAATTCCTCCTTCTCTTGACCCTCATAAAAGGAAGTCCCATCAGGGTCTCACATGGTCTGTGACTTCTGACCCCATATTTCTGATCTGTACTACTTGTTTGCTTTGATTAGTTTTTTTTTTTTTGTTGTTGTTGTTCTAATCTGAAATCTGTGTGCCTTTATTTCAATTCCTTGGAAACACCCAGCCCAGACTCCAATCACTGGTAATGTCTAAATGCCAGCTGGCAGTCATCCTGAGGTTTTCTGCTCCAACTGCCATGGAGTATCTCCCCTTAATATACCAAACACAGGCAAAGCCCGTGGGAACAGATCGGCTCGTAGCTTTGCCATACTTCAAGGAAACTGCCTCTACACTGGACCATTGGACCTCAGTGTCGAGAACCCAATAACTACATGGGAGTTCTGGTGAGGATACACCTTGTTGGTAATCCTGATGTCTGACATTCCCCATAAAGCAAAAGATGTAGGATGTAGCTGAAGTTCAAAAACTCTCATTCTAGCAAAGTTCCATTAATTAGTACATTTCAAGTGCTTTCTAATCCAGGGAGAGAGGGGGAAACGAGCAACTGTGAATCCCCATGACCAGGTTCTCTGTGAAGTAGCTCCTGCTTGAGCCTGGCCACGCAGCCACAACCATTCAATCTTCAATCCTCTAACAAAGTGCAATGTCATTCTCAAGCCTCCCATTCCTCCTTTCCTTCATATTCACCTGTCACATTCTTCAAGACACCTTCTCACTTTTTACCTTGACCATCTCTTAACTTCTCCGCAACCAATACCGTCTCCTTCAATCCATTCCTCACACAACTACCAGCGCAATGTAGACAACTGTGTTCTCAATGCCTCCTGATGTTACTCCTGCCCCACTATCGGTGGCTGCCTGTTCCTACAACACCCCCCTTTCACCCCTGCCAACTATGACCTCTAATGAGACAGAATGGCCCATTGCTGTTGGGAGCTGCTGGGAAGATGGGAGCATGTGCGTAAGGAGTGGGTGGAATGCTTATAGGCAGAACCGTCTTATTTTAAAATATGAATTTGAATAAATGAATGCTTTGTGCAATTGAGAAGCATATTTAGGGAGACACAAATGTGTTATGAGGAGAAGATCTTAGAAGAGGAAGCCAAGAGCAGAATCCAGACTTGACTTTGCCTTTTCTGTCTTTGTGAGTTTGGACATGGACTTAGCATCTCTGGACCTCAGAGTTGGGTGTGGTGATGCATACCTCTTGTCACAGCTTCTTAGAAGGCAGAGGTATGAGGATGGCTTGAGCCTAAAAGTTCAAGGCCAGTCTGGCAACAGAGGCAGACCCCAGTCTCAAAGAAACAATGAAAGAACAGAGGAAACCTCTGGACACCAGTGAAATGTGTACTCTATGCATTCTAGGCTGTCATCCTGAACTGTACAGCAGAAACTGCAATGTCAGGGTTTATTCTCCAGAGTTGGAGCCTGGTTCTTACCACAGCCCTCATCTGGACTCCATGACCACCATCCTCTGGAAATCTGGCTCACCAGTAAAGTTAGATAATTGAGAAAGGAAGAAAACACACATAGGCCTGCTACCACCTCTTCTCAGGCCTATCTTTGTCTCGTGCAAGCTTCTCATAACTCTGTGTTTCATAATGTTCGCAAGGTCTGTTTGATGACACGAAGTCATATTTCACAAAACCAGAAAACAACTCAACAGAATAGATTTGCAAGTCACTCATTAACACTTGCAAAGAGCTGTGACCCAGTGACTTCAGTTTCACAGTGTTCCTTTCCTGGGGGTGGAATTACCTCACTGAATACCAGCCCTGCAATTCACAAAGGTCCCCTCCAGGTGACAGTAACAGATCAAAGGTACCACTGGCAAAGGCAGGGCTTCCCTGAAGGCTCAAGTTGAGCTTTCTGTTGAAGCCATGCCCAAATCATCTGTAAAGATGGCCGCCGAGCTGAGCATCCACAGGCATAACAGAGCAGAAAGCAACGAGCCAGTGCGTCTACTTACCGGAGCTGGAAGTGTTTGATTTTGGTGACCAGCAACTTGTAGTGGGCACCGTGAGGAGCCATGGATGCTACATCTACAAAGATCAGTTGCTGCAGAGGGCCAGTCTCATTGGTTGCTTTTGATGGACAAAGAGTGCGGCTGACTTCCTGGTAGTTGTAGCTCCGCTGGTATCTGCAGGGGTGGGCGGGACAACATCAGCAAGAAGGAGGAGACACAGTGAACAAGACCAAGGGGTAATGCTGCCTCACTCTACTCCTCTCTAATCTGGCTCCAAGTCTAATTTCAGGCTGGATCTACTGCTATCAAACCGAGGGCACGTGTTGTTGGCATCTGTTGGATGACAGGGACATAGGGACTGTTATGTCCTGATCCGTTCACTTAGCAGTGCTTACATTGCATTAAGCCAGACTCCCAATCATTCAAGGAAAAACGCCAATATTTGAGGGAGGAACTCTTATTAAACCAGCAGGGGAGTCTTTTTCCTCCTTCAGTTTCACTGATTTCAAGTTAAAACTATCAGAATTAGTATTTAACCCTCAAATTCCTGAACCTTTAAAAACCATGTAATAACACCTGGGTAGGTGCCCATTTCTCTATGCCTTCTGGGCTTTGTATTGGTGCCACTGTGCCTTACTGAGCTCTCCTCGGCAAAACATGGACTCTGCCAGGACAGGGACTTCTGTTGTTTGTCATAGTGTCTTCTCAAACCTCCCACTTAGCACTGCTCTGAAAGCACTACTGAGTAAAGCGTGCACGTAGAAGAGGCATTTTGAAGAGTGGGGTTGGTGCTGCTGATATGTTGCTTCCTGGGCCCAACCCACTGAATGGCTATGGGATGATCCATTTTGCAAAGTGGGGAATTGAATACTTCAGTAAATTATTAAATGGTGTAAGTTCTCCCAGGTGTTGAAAATCTAGGTGGAAGGCTTGTCTGAAATTCAAAGAGAATGGAAATGTATAGTGCCAAGCAGCCTGGGGTGTGCATCATTTGCATTTGGCATTCACTACCCTGGCATTCAGATGTCTGAGTTCTCTTCTGGCTAAGACAAAAACAAAACAAATAATGATGATGATGATGATGATGATGATGATGATGATGATAAAACCCAATCGAAGTCTAAGCACATTGAAGAATGTCAAATGCAATGAAGTTGCTGGGCAGAGAATACTTACAGTCCTTGGAAGAGCAGAGGAACCTGCCAGGACAACACTTCTTTCTGTTGCCGAACCACAACAAGGACTGGGTAGTCCAGGTTCTCAGAGGAACTGTTCACGTGGACCCGCACAGCTGTCACCTGTGAGGCGGGTGAACACAAGCTCACTCACTCCTGACATTTCCTCTCATGACAGGTAACCCCAATGCCCCAGCTGTCCTTTATTATTCATGTGACATCCAGAGTGGGTCTCAACCTTGACCACATGTTCAAGTTGCCCCAGGAAATTTATAATAATTGGTGCCTGGATACATTTTGCTTAAAATTCTGATTCAATTATTCTTGGATGAATAATTCTTGCCTTCAAATAACAAGCTTGGGAGTTGGGGCAGAGCAGCCAACATAAGGCTTCAAGAATAAATAACTACAGGAGAGAAAAGCAAAGACTTCAATGTACTCTTTTCTTATTTGACTATAAATACAAATAATATAAAAATCTCTAACATTCCCCAAACTACCTCACAGTCTACAAGACCCCCAACTGCTGACAAACTTTGGGTATAGTAAATCATTCTGTTTCAATTCCTTAAACAAGCAAACAAAAACAGCATAAGAGTTGGTCTGTTGCTCCCTCTCCAACTGCAGCAAGTCCTGCCAGGGCTGAGTCCTCTTGCTCCAGGGAAAATAACAAATAAGTTCTACACCAGCAGCAGGCCACTCTGCTTGAGAGCACACAGCGGATAGAGCAAGTCTCCATCCTGAATGACAATGGGAAGCTAAGTCTGCTTCTGGGTTTTGGTGTTTTCCAGAAAACTTTATAGTACCATATGAAATACAGAAGATGATAAGCAAAAATACAGAAGAGTAAAAGAAAAACTAAAACTTCATCTTCTACATGACATTTTTATGTGCAGATCTTTTGCCTTTATATTCTCTTGAAAGTTTCTTTATTAAGGGACCAGTCAAATGGCTTGGCAGGTAGTTCAGTAGTTAGAGCATCTCTATACTCCAAGTAAAACACTGGGTGGACCAATTCTCCTTGCAATTTCAGCCTCAGGTGATGGAGACAGGAGACCCCTGGGGAAGGCTGACAAGAGAGATGAGCTGTATGAGCTTTTGATTTGAGGCTGCCATGCTGCCTCAGGGAATAAGGTGGGTGAGATATTAAGGATGCTTCTCATCCACAACCTCCAGGCCTCCAGATACACACATGTACACACACACACACACACACACACACACACACACACACACAGGAAAAACAAAAAATAAAAGAAGCAAGTGCCGAGTTGAACCTTGAAGACCTACCACACATTCCAAGTGCAGGCCAAGAGGAAACAGACTAGCCTATGTGTTGTAATCAGGCTTTAGTTCTCTGAATTCTCCCTGACCAAGCTACTGCTTCACATTTTTAATGTTAGCACGGGCAAAGAGTAATTTATTAATTTGATAAGAAGTGCTTGTTCCCTGTAGGAGCATTTCCTGTACCTACAGTGTGTTTCCATGGAAATTGTGTTGCAGTTGATAATTGCTCAAACTGTACCTCTAATGCAGACCTCTTTGTTAAACTCTGGGACTTCCACAGGCCTCTTAAACTCAATGTGGCTACATGGAATCTCCCATTCCTTTCTCTTCTGACTGTAATGCTATTTTTTAAATGAACGGTTCCATCATGCAGCTTTTCATCTAAGCCTGAAAGCCAAGGGTTCTGCTTGGTCCCTACTTCTGCCACTTCTAAGTTCTTCACACTGTTCTTATCCAGGCCTCCCTCCCTGTCAATGCTAAGCTCAGCCCTCCATGGCCTTTTTTCTTTTTCTTTTTCTTTTTCTTTTTTTTTTTTTTTTGGTTTTTCAAGACAGGGTTTCTCTGTGTAGCTTTGGAACCTGTCCTGGAACTAGCTCTTGTAAATCAGGCTGGTCTTGAGCTCACAGAGATCTTCCTGCCTCTGTCTCCCAAGTGCTGGGATTAAAGGCCTGCACCACCACTGCCCTGCCCTTCATGCCCTCTTGATGGCCACTTTTCTCTATTGATTTGAGTCCCCTAATACTCTTCTTGATCTTGGCTGCATCCCTTCTGATGTCAGTTTCATCTGTCACTCTCCATGTCAAAGACCTTCAAAGGCTCTGAAAATTTTTCAGTTCTATGCCAAAGTAACAAAAAACTATAATAAATAGTTATAGATCATTCAACTTTGATATCTATTAACAAATATATTTTATTCATACTTCCCATTTCCACACACACCTTCACTGTATTCTGAAACACACACAAAAGCATATTACTTACTTAGCCATCAAATCGCTTAATGAGTATCTCTAATAGAGGGAGCATCCTTAACAAAATCCATAAACAAGGGCAAGAGAGATGGCTAAGCAGTTAAGAGCACTTGATGCTCTTGTAGAGGACCCACGTTTGGTTCCCAGCACCCAAATGGTAGCTCACAACTGTCTGTAACTCCTCTTTTGGGGATCCAATGCCCTCTTCTGGCCTCCTAGGGTACCAGGCATGCACATGATATACAAACGTGTAGACAAACATATATACACATATGATTAGAAATGAATAAATCTTAAAAACATGAACAGTATGATCTCATTACCATTGTAATTCTTTTAATTTATCTGATATTTACATGGTGAGTGTAGCTTTTCAGTTGTTTCAGAAATTGCTTTTTCTCAGTTTTCTTTTTTTTTAAACTGGGTGCAAATTCAATCCACAAAATCTATCTGGATCATTTTATTTGATACCAATACTTGGTTCTTCTTTATTGTTGAATAATATTCCATTGTATGAATATACAACATTTTATTTACTTATTCTTTAGTTGATTATTTATGTTTCTTTCACATTTGGGGTATTTACAAACAATGCTGCCATGAATATTTGTGTAGCAAATTTGTGTGAATATATGTTTTCAATGATTCTTGGTATATACTGTGACTGGATTTCTGGGAGACATAGTAACTCTATGTTCAATTTTTTGAACAATTGCCAAAATGTTTTCCAGAGTTGTATCATTTTTACACTCCAGTAATTTACATTTCCAGCAACGCTCCTCATTTTTTTGCTTTTCTGTCAAGACTTGCTACTGCCTAACCTTATTACAGCCACCCTAGTGGGTAAAAAGCTACATGTTATTGTAGACTGTATTTTATTTTTGTTTCTTTGTTTCTGCTTTGATTTGGAGATAGAGTTTCTCAAGTAGTTCAAGCTGGACTTGAATCCAAGATCTTCCTGCCTCATTTTTCCAAGAGCTGGCTGGGGTTACAGGTACATGCCCTCATGCCTACCTGGTATTTTATAGCTGTTTGGCTCTTCTAGGAAGTTGCCAACATTGTTTTCAGAACCTCCAGAGCCTGACAGAATAAGTTACCTTAAAAGAAGGTTGACTTTGGCAATTGTCACGCAAACGTCCCACTACCAGGAAGCATGTGTTTTTACAGCATGGTTTACTTAGAGCAGCCAGAACTCAGGCAAACTGGAATGGGCAAGCTGCTTCTTCCCTTCATTCACTTAGATGCAACCTCCTTCTTAGGTACTTGATGTCAGAGGGAGTTGCTCACCATTTTTTTCACACTTCATATAAGGCAGCAATTCTAGCCTCCCCTCAACTGTGGGAGGTTTCTGATTCAGATGGTGAAGAGCAAGCCTAAAACTATACATTTCTAACACATACTGGTGGGTGGGTGGTTAGAGTACTTGTTTTGGGGACTACACTTTGGAAGCACTATTCTGAAGCCATCTGCCAATCTACTGCATGATCCTATGTGTTACTGTGAGATGCCCGACTGTGAGCTCGGCATTGTGACAGCAGCCTGGACGTTGTTATTGTTGGGACTGGAATGGGACATCACAACAGATACATTATGGCTAAATTAAGCCCCTGCACTGCTCATCCATCCCCACGTCCTGATCTTCCTGATCTAGCTTTAATAATCTACTTACCTTTTCTAAATTATTCACTTACGATCTTACCAGCCATGATAAAAACAAACTCAGAGATACTGACATAGTAAATTACCCAAAGGATACCAGAGTAGGAGCTGTACAACACTGGGTGGTTTTGCAAGATGAACAGATAACATGTTACCCAGAGGAAAGGATCAAGAGCCTTGCTCAAAATCCACTCTGCCTTTTCGAAAGCTAATGAGCAGATGAGAAAATTGGATTATGCCTGCCACAGTGAAGTAGGCTGTGTGAAGAGAGAGCCTAGCAAAGGTGGACACTGGCCATGCTGAATGGACTGTGACACCTTGGGATAGACCGTTCTCAAAGCCTACGATTTTTCTCCTTTTGCTCCTACTTGTTTCCATGACAAAAAGAGTACTTTTTCATCACACAGATCATCTTTCTTCCTGTATTTACTACAAGAGGGAAATCACATTATAGACAGTAGAGAATTATGCAAGCATTTCTGCCTCTGGTAGTACACAGATCATGTTTATGACAGCTCTGAAAGCTTGGAGGCCCCCTTTTTAATCTTTTATGTCATCAGGGAAAAGTTGAAATTGGAAGTGGTGTACTTTTCTTGCACATAAAGGATAAATACAAGTGTAATTCAAAGTTGACTTTGTTTCTGCTAAAGTAATGAGACTGCAGCTCTGTTCAATGAAACCTCAGATTCAGACACAGGCTGTTGGCTTCCATCATTGAACATACCAGGGCACACCCCTCTGATCTTGAAAAACAGATTGGACTTGTAAAACAGCCACAGGGTGTTTGTGGGTAACTGCTTTGCCAACTCTGTTGTGTTTATGCTGTTTATCTACTGGTGTTTAGCTACTCCCACCCTCCTTCTTCCCCTTTCCACCCATGCTCCCAATAGTCACTGAGCATAGACCCTGGCTCAGGAGCCCCAGAAGGGGCTAGTGAGAATATATGTAATGCTGGCTTGTCAGAGTGTGGTAATGAGCTTTGGGCTCACACAATACCTACCCTCTGGGTAAGTTAATGAAGACTAGATCAGGCTCGTTACCTTTGAATTAATGAAGTTGGCTCTTCCACACAAGCTCTCCTATTGTCTGATTGGTACATATAATTTTGATCTACAGTATTAGAAAACATCTGTCTGGGCAGGTGGCTCGGAGATCATCTATCCAACTCTTTCACTTACAGATGAGAAGCCCGAGACACAGAAGTGATGTGACTTTACCAAAGACACTCAGGTGCTAAAGAAGCATGACAGAAACCAAGCTTTCTGAAACTCAGCTGCCACAAATGCTTGGTCAAAATATACTGCCATAACTGTCTTAAAATATTGACTCAAGCAAGCACTGTGAATTTTGTATTGTTCTACTAGGAAGCCAAGATGCTTTAGAAGAACCATCATGATGCAAAGAGAAAGCTGTGTGCTAGGACATACATGTACATTTGCAACAGACCTGCATTTTAAATAGATAAAGAACTCATAATAACCAAAACCCCCAACCAATGGAAAATTGGAGTAAGGATGTGTAGTGTTTTGAATAGAAATGGCCCCATAGCATAGGCTCATATATTTGAATGCTTGGTTATTAGGGAGTGGCATTAAATGACAGAGAGGTGTAGCATTATTGGAGTAGGCGTGGCCTTGATGGAGGAAGTGTGTTACTGGGGGTGGGTTTGGGGGTTTCAAATGCTGAAGCCAAGTCCATTTCTCTCTCTCTCTCTCTCTCTCTCTCTCTCTCTCTCTCTCTCTCTCTCTGTCTCTCTCTCCCTACTGCCTTTGGATCCAGATGTAGAACTCTCAGCTTTACTCTTCAGTACCATGCTTTCCACCATGACGACAAAGGATTAGACTTCTGAGCTGTAAGCCAGTCCCAATTAAATGTTTTCCTTTATAAGAGTTGCTGTGGTCATGGTGTCTCTTCACAGCAACAGAACGCTGACTAAGACAGAATGTAAGCAGCTTCTAAAGAAGAAAGAATGACCTAGGAAAACACAGTCAGCACTTTGGATTCCTCATAAAGACATTGTCTCAAATGCAGAGTCTTACCATGCTTACAAGGCTATAGAATAAGACAGGAACTCCTGTAAACTGCTAATAAAAGTGTTCCGCCTCAACAACTACTTCACGAAGCAAGTGGAAAATAGGAGTCAGAGCTGAAGATGAACTATCTTTCCCTAAGTTCATAGACAAGAACTCCAACACAAGTGCACATATACCCACACATGAAATCTTGAATAGGAAAGTTCACTACAAGGAAATGAAACAAAAGCAAGACATGCAACCGAAGAACAAAAGATACTCTGCACTGGGAGGCTATTCACTGGTTAAATGTGAATGGCAGGAATGTGGATCAGTGTGTGGACAAAGCTCACAAGGATAAATTGAGAGAGAGAGCAGGTGGACAAGTGGTCCACATTGCATAGTCCCTTTTAGGTAAACTTTGAGAGTAAGGAAAGCAATGCTATATATTTATATATGTACATTTAACAAAATATATCCACGTGAAAAGAATAAAGATCAAATGTGAGATGCTGGAGTCCATAAACTTGAAAGGCTCTGAGACTCCACCCTATCTGCCATGTTCGACAATACTAGGAAAAGGCAAAATGTCCTAATTGGAGAAAAACAACTTGTCACAACACACAGTATTAGCATCACTGCTCCTTGCTCAGGATTCTTAGTAGGCCCAGATGAGTGCCTATGTCTGTGCAATAAGTTGCTCTATAGGTGAGGAACCTATAGAGAACCTATAGATACCCTAAGATTAGAGTATCTAAATATTTTACAACAGGCAAGAAACCCACTTGTCTTTAGCTCTCGAGAGAGGCACTGTGAATTCATGATGTTGTTTGCTCAGCAAATATCCTTAACATAACAAAAAAAGAAATAAAAAACTTCAACCAATCCTTTTGGGTAAGAGATCCATGAAGGACTGTCTCCCACAATGGTTGCTTTAAGGACAAAGGTGATGACAAATGCAAACATTCTAGTCTCTTTATGTCTCCCACTGAGTCTTTGCACAAATGTCTGTCACATTATTTTCTCTACTTGTTTGTTTATCTATTGTGCTTCATGATAACAGAAAGAAGCCTGACATTCTGGCCTTTGTGTCTGCTTTCAGATGAGCAGAGAGTAGAGAAGTGTGGTCAGGAGGCCTGGTAAAGCTCAGAGGAGTATATGGAGCACCAACAGGTTAGGCTGGATTCGGCCTAGGATGACCATAACAAAATATTGAAAGACAGGTGCTTTAAATAATAGTTATTCTTTCCTGTTTCTGGGGACTTGAAGACTGAAGTTAAGGAGGCCCTGCTCCCTCTGGGATGCTGGTAGAATCCTTCTTTGTCATTCCTCAGCTTTTAGCTCCATTCATTCTCCCTTCACTCCACTCCTCTTGTCACCTGGCAGACTCTCTATGCATCTGTATCTTCATTTACTGTTTCCTTTGTTCACACTTTGCTCTGGGATGGATCTTTCTCCATTGCTATTTGGGCTTGTAAGCCTGTCTCCACTCAGCAACAGATAGTCAATAGTGGCCGACAAATGACCAGAGCTCTTCTGCCATCTGAACCCAAGAGTAAGCAGAGTGGCTCTGCCTTCTTCTTCTCTGGGTGTCCTACCAGTCAAACACACTGATTCATATCATCTGTCATCTGATTGGTGACACTAACCAGGGAAGTGACATACTGAGTATGCCCTATCCTAATGACTTCATCTACTTCCAAAAGTTCAGGTTCACAGGTTCCTTGGCCGTGAGATCTCAACATAATTTTCTGGGGCAACAAATCAACCCAGCACTTTAGATTTCATTGGATTTTAAAGCAACAAATCCTTCCCCTACCCAGACTCTACCTTTAACCCTGTCAGCTTGTACTCATTTGTTGCTATAAAAATTAAAATGGACCCCAGACCTGAAGAACCCCTGGGCAGACACAGTCAGGTAGATGGCATGTGTAACCTTACCCTTCCCTGATTTTTAAACTTTACCTGAGCTGTTTGGTATAGATTCTTTTATGCAAGAAAAATGAAATTTAAAGATGATCAATCAAGAGCTACAAACTAACTCATAGAAGAAGGGTCAATCTGTCAAGTATTTTTTTTTCTTCTTTAAAAAAAAAAGATTTACTGTGTATACAGTGTTCTACCTGCATGCATGCCTGCAGGCCAGAAGAAGGCATTAGATCTCGTTACACATGGTTGTGAGCCACCATGCAGTTGCTGGGAATTGAACTCAGGACCTTTGAATGAGCAGGCAGTGTTCTTAACCACTGAGTCATCTCTTCAGCTCTGTCAAGCATTTTCTTTACTGCCTGGGATCCTTTGACTGAGCACCTGAACCACTTCTACTTTGGATCTGGCTAATTGGCAAACAGCCATCTGCTTCAATAACCTCTCTGGCCCTGCTTTGTGTCTGAGCTTGCCAAGCAACATGACCAAGGTTCTTTGAGTGTCACAGATGGGTGAGTAAAGACAAGACCACTGAGACAGTTCATATGCGATTTGTGTAAAAAAGCTGTCCCCAAGCAAAGCAGCCTTCAGTCCTGAATCCTGTTCCCCTAGAGGGCAAGGCATCCCCTTCTGAGGATGTCCTTGCCAGGCTTTCCATATCTGAGACAGGACCCAACTGCCTGAGCCACAGCATACTTCAGCATTAAGCTGACCCCTATGACAGTTAGGACTGGTTAAAAGTCTGCAGGCCCAGTTCAGCATTGGAAAACTATCCAATACACTCTTGGGGCACAGTGAAGAATGATATGGAGACCTGGGTTTTATTTATGTAGTTATTTGTCTGGCACTAACATCTGTGTGGCCTTGAACAAATTGCTCTAAAGTTTCTGGGTGGGCCTCAGTCTCCATATGGTGAGAACCATGACACCTAGACTCTTCACTGCCCTGGGTAGTGTCACCAATCAGATGGCAGATGGTGTGAGACAGTTGCTTGACCCATAGGACACCCAGAGAAGAAGAAGGCAGAGCCACTCTGCTTACACTTGGGTTCAGATGGCAGAAGAGCTCTGGCCATTTGTCAGTCACTATTGACTATCTGTTGCTGAGTGGAGACAGGCTTACAAGACCAAATGGCAAAGGAGGAAGATCCATCCCATAGAGGATCTTAATTTCCTTTTATGGCCTGGCCTCTAGGAACAGCACATTCATCTCATTGAAAAGAGCAGTTTATCCCTTGGGGCCTACTTATTTCTTCCACTTTCAGATTCTCAATGTTCTTGATCCAGAGCCTGTCTCTAAGAAGATTGCTGTATAAACCATGCCATTTTAGTTTCACTGTGCCATCAATAACCTAGATAGGAAAACATTTCTATAAGCCTTCATCATTTGGTTTAGGATCAAAATATTGTATTAGAAGCTTTAATTCCACACACACAGGGAAGCTGCTAAGGTGATGTGTGATTGTGGGTGGGCCACGAATACTGACAACGCAGGCAAGCTGGCTGCTTTGGGATTGTCTTAGTTCATTCAGTAAATATTTGATTCCTTCCTGTGTGAGGCATTGTTTGGATAGCAATGTAGACATAGCTACCATCTTCATGAAGATGGGTGGTTTGTATGTGGAGTGTTAATTCAACAAGCCACTTAATTTACTTGGAGGTTTCTGGGGAAGAGTACAGAAGGGACCTTGGGAAGAATATTTTCCTAAAAGCCAGAAAAGTAGGGAGAGAGCAGAGTAAGAAAAAAGTGTTCAAATGAAGGGAATGTCATTGTGGATGGAGCTAAGGGGAAGGAGAGGAAGGGCAAGAAGCATAATGGAAGAATTAAGAGAAAATTCATTTGTCTGGGGCTTGAAATGCAAGCAGGGCCATTACAGTTGGGATGAATGAGGTCCATCTTGTTAAGAAGGTTGGGGCAGGGACTGGACAGTTAGCTCAATGGTTAAGAACACTGACTGCTCTTTTAGAGAACCTGGATTCAGCCCAGTGGTGGTGGTGGTGGCACAGGAAAAAATTTAGGTGATTTTGCTTTGGTGACAACTTTTTAGATGTGACAACAAAAGTAGGATACTTGGCAAAAGGTTGATAAATGGCAGCCCAGTAGAATTTACAATGTGTGCCCTGTCTTCGAAAACATTGAGGACATAAAAATGACAAGTCGCAAGGAGGGAGAAAATATTATAAAACACATATTCATCAGAGGATTGGTATCTAACATCCACAAAATAAACTTAAAGCTCAACGATAATGAATTGAAAATTTAATCAAAAGGTCTAAAGCATCACCTCACCAAAGAAGGTAACTAGATAGTAGCCAGGCGTAGAAACAGTGCTCAACAACACACGTTCTTAAGGAACTGCAGATGACAATGATGAGGTAGCACTGCACATCTGTGGGAAGGTCTAGACTTCACCACTGGCCACAAATGTCCTGACGCTGTGGAGCATCAGGAGCTCTTGTTCATCCCTGGTGGGAGCACGAGATGATCACTTTGGAAGATGATGTTGACAGACTTTTCAACGCCAATATAGTCTGTCTGATCTAGCTCATATGCCATGTATTTAACAGAGTGAGCTGGCCAGGTGGCAGTAGCACACACCTCTAATCCCAGCACTCAGGAGGCAGAGGCTGGCGGATCTCCGAGTTCAAGGCCAGCCTGGTTTATAGAGTGAGTTCCAGTGCATCCAGAGCTCCACAGAAAAACCCTGTCTCCAAACAACAGCAACAACAAAAGCAAAACAAATCTAGCTGAACACTTAAATTGTCACAAACATTTACAACTGCTTTATTTGTAATTGGCCCAATTACAACCAGTGTGCCCTTCAATGAAACCACAGATAAATGGACTGTAGTTTATCTAGATAGCAGAGTATTGTTTATCACTAGAAAGCCAAGAAAGATATGGGGACACCTTCAATGCATGCTGCCAAGTGAAGGAGGTGAGTCTGAAAGCCTATATGTTGTATATGTAGATGCCAAAGTCTACCTCTGACATTTTATAGTCCTGAATGGGTTCAGAATTAAATTGACATGTATAGATTAATGGTAGAAAGGCACTCAAAGTTAATTACATTTAGAGTCATGTGGAAGACCCCATGAACCCATGAATTCTGAAGATACACTTACAGTGGAGTGAATAGATATTGAATTAGGTGAATAAAGTAAACTGAAACCATGATGAAGTAAAGGCTTGGGTTTGGGTAGTTGTTTCAGCAGATTAGCAGATAGGAAGGTAAACGTTGTCTAAGAATGTTTGTACAAAATTCTTCTGCCTCACCTTGTCACCCTTCATGATAAAGTCACTATTCTTTTAATATGAGGAGGGTATATTTCCCATGGGGTTTTATCTCCTGATTTTAAGAAATAGAATGAGGGTTCAGGGTCCAGGTGATCTTGCACCTGCTGTTTCTCAAGACCTCTAAATAGAAAGGGCCAGCATGCCAAAGGAGCGTATTTTGAGGTGATGTGTTTGGATCTCCTTTAAACATGATGTTCTGAGGTTGTCAAACTTTAGAGATATTTGGGAAAAAAATAAGCCAGTATTCCAGGGGTTTGAGGGAAGAAAAGAGAGATATCATTGTTAAGACATAGGGGATTTTTAGGAGATAAAAGATATGATACCATAACAGTGGGACACGACATTTCTTCAGGCCCATGAAACTGTGAGGACTGATGGGAGGGAACATGTAAGCTATGGACTTCAGTGGATAACAAACGCAGTGATGAGGCAATATTGGGCCATCACTCATGTAACACATCAATGCAAGCTATTAATAGTGGGGAAACCAAGGGTACAAGATGTCAGTGGGAAACAAAGCAGGAAGAATGCATGTGTTCTGTCTTTCATTTTCTGCCTTGCAGGTCCAGGGCACCAACTGCAAGTTCCCAGATAGCCAGAGAAGGCTTTTATTCCCTTGATAATGCTAGATAATCTCATTTGCCACCATTTTTAGAAATAGAGCGTTTTATCCAAACACTTGGAATATTCTCAAAACATAGGCGGTGTTACCATTTGTTGTGGCTGTTCCTCATCAGCGCTTGCTGTCACTTCTGACCGGCCTTGGGGCTAACTGTTAAGAGTAGGGTCCAAATCCGGTGGATGGAGGCTGGACTGGTAGCAGGGACTTGGAAGTCTCTGGGTGTTTAGATCCGGCAGAAATGGGATCCCGTGAGCAGTCCCCTGGCCTCAGGTGTCCCCGAGCAGGACAGAGGAAGCCAGGCCGGAAACAGCCCCAAGCCTACCTAGTCCGGTGGATAGAGGCAAGACTGGTACTGGGGACTTGGAAGTCTCTGGGTATGTTGGATCCAGGAATGGATAGAGAAAATGTGGTACATTTACACAATGGAGTACTACTCAGCAGAAAAAACAAACAAACAAACAAAACAAAACTCCAAAAAACAAAACAAAACAAAACAAACCAATGGAATCTTGAAATTCGCAGGCAAATGGATGGAACTAGAAGGAACCATTCTGAGCGAGGTAACCCAGTCACAAAAAAACAAACATGGTATGCACTCGCTCATGTATGGATTTTAGACATAGAGCAAAGGATTACCAGCCTACAATCCACACTGCCAGAGAAGCTAGGAAACAAGGAGGACTCTGAGAGACATACATGGTCCCCCTGAGAAGGGGAAAGGGAGAAAAATCTCCTGAGCAAATTGGGAGTATGTGTGTGGGGCGGACTAGGAGAATGAGAAGGGGAGAAGAGGAGGGGTGAGGAGGACATGAGGGAGCAGGAAAGTTGAGTCAGGGGAAGAATAGAGGAGAGCAACTTAAGAGATACCACAACAGAGGGAGACATTATAGGTTTAAAGAGAAATCAGGCACCCAGGAAATGTCTAGAGATCTACAAAGATGACACCAACTAACGATCTAAGCAACAGAGGAGAGGCTACCTTAAATGCCCTCCCCCGATAATGAGATTGATGACTGACTTAAATGACATCCTATAGCCTATAGCAGACACCCACAGCTAAATACTGAACTGAACTGGAATCCAGTTGCAGAGAAGGAGGAGTGATGAGCAAAGGGGTCCAGACCAGGCTGGTGAAACCCACAGAAACAGCTGACCTGAACAACAGGGAGCTCTTGGTCCCCAGACTGATAGCTGGGAAACCAGAATGAAACTAATCCAGAACCCAGGAACCTGAATGTCAGTGAGGAGGCCTCAGAAATCATGGGTCCTTCTGTAGTAGACCAGTACTTATCCCTAGCATAGGTGTGGACTTCGGGAGCCCATTCAACATAGAGGAATACTCCCTAAGCCAAGACACATGGGGGTGGGCCTAGGCCCTACCCTAAAGGATATGACAGACTCTGAAGACCCCCTATGGAAGGCCTCACCCTCTCTGGGACGCAGAAAGGGTATGTGATAAGTAGGGTTTTAGTTGGAGGAGGGGTAGTAGAGGAGGAGGGGAGGGAGAGGGAACTGGGATTGTCATGTAAAACAATCTTGTTTCTAATTCAAATTAAAAAAAATGGGAAAAAAAGGTAAGGGGGGGCATCAAAAGAGAATGCTTTAAAATGGGAGTTTGAGTATTAGCTGCTAAAAAAACTTTTTGGTCATCTAAAGAGAAAGGAAATGTCCCAGTTCTGGCAGCTGGGATGCGGAAGTGAATTGCTTTAGCTCTCTTATCAGTAAAGACAGCTTGTTTTCAGCATTCTTCGGACACATTTGCAACATAATCCACCTTCATTCCAGTTTCATGCTTGTTAAATAGTCAGTTGAAAATTGCCCTGTTCAATCTTGTACAACAAGATCAGAATGTCCGTGTCCCTTCCTCCTAATAGAACCAGTTTCTTTGTCTGCTGTTGTCACTCAAAGGGATTGAAGGAATAAAAACCCTAAGTAAGGAATCACTTCAGCAAATAATTATTTTGTTCATTTTGCCGCTAATTGTTGTTTGCTTTGGTTTTTGAGACAGGGTCTGGCTATGTATCCCTAGATGGCTGGGCTTGAACACGATGTGTAGTTGAGGCAGGTTTTGAACTTGCAGCAATTCTTCTGCTTTTGCCTTCCAAGGATTGAAATTGCATTTATGTGCTGCTAGAGGCCAGTTAGCATTTAAAATATAACATACATCTCCTGCATAATACTGCTGTTCACTTTTACTTCTCCAGATATGAAGTAATATCTTTACATTTCTAATTACTTTTTTGTTTGTTTGTTTGTTTGGGGGTTGGGGCATGCATAGGCTGTAGTGAGCTCATGGAGGCCAGGGGCCACTTTTGGGAATGGATTCTCTCCTTCTAACTTGTGGGCCACCAAAACGGAGCACAGGTTCTCACGCTTGACACAAGACCCTTTACCCGCTGAGCCATAGAACCAGTGCCAAACACTGTCTTGTAAAATACAAATCTATTGCTTTTGTATAGGTGAGTTTTATACACATTCCTAGAGACTTGCTTACCTAAATCAAAGGATCTTAGATGCAGTATCTAATAGTATGTGATATTCTTATTCCTGATTCTAATTTTTAAGCAAAATTTATTCCCATTGGTCCTCTCCCTCACCTCTAACAGCCAACTCATTCTTAAGAAAAGCTTTAAAATTTTCCATTTTCCAAATAGCCAAGAAAAAAAACTATAATGCTTATTAAAAATGTTTTTATAACTCTGGTGAAATAGATGGCTCTGATGCTGTGTTCTGTTCTGGTAGCTTCAAGATTCGTTTACTACTTTCCTTTCCAGACACCCTCACTAAATAGCTCATTAGCTATGCCTTGGAGCTACCACAGCACCATGTTCCTGCTGTGTTGACATGGAACTTCTGTTAGGCCCAGAGTTAAACAATGCAAGAAGAGTCAGTTAACATACTCTGGGATGCTGCATGGCAACCCGTAATAATATTAACATCAAGGGGCTAGTTCTGTTTGAAAAGGAGACAGAAATGCTGGCTTCTTCCAGCAGCAAAGAGATTCCAAGGCCTCCCTTCAGGTCTTTTAGACTGAAGTCTACAGCAAGCAAGGACATAGAAAAGATATTGAAAATAGCCAGCTGAGACCACAGTGGGGGAAAAGGTGGGGAATCTTTGCATATTGTTTCAGATGTTTAAAATACCCTCTCAGAAGAGACTATCACAACAGTGAAAATAAAACAAAGAACAACCCCAAACAAACCCACACCATAGCAAGCCTACTGATGTGCTGCTCAGCAGGAATGATAGCAAGAAGGAACAAAGGAATTGGAAGCCATTCTCAGTGCACAAGCACATGGCAAGGACACAGGGAAAAGCAGTTGGAAACCAACCACTTCTAAGCAGTGGAAAGACCTATACGAAACTGAATTGGAGGTGGGGGAGTTAGAAAACAGTCAACTTTATATTTGTTTGATTTACAAAACAAAGAGAGTTTTTTGAAGGTAGTGAAATGGCTTATAAAAACACATCTCCCAAACTCCCCATGTTTTCCCCAATCCTGATCGGTTTTTTGGTCGTTTATTGTCCTGAGGTGTAAGTAAAAGTATTTGCACTGTCCAATGTTTAGAAGATACATAAAAACACAGTGAGAACCTTGGTATCTCCTAGAGAAAAGGAGTTTATCGTATTTCAGAGACCATTAATAAAGATTTATATTATAAAAAGGATTCTGAGAATTCCGTAATCTATGGCTTACTGAGTAAAACTGTGGATCTGAAATAGTTTGGGAACCCCTGCCTCAGCCTTCACAGGGAGGATTAGCTGCACTAGTCCCGGTTACAGATTCTCCTGGGGAAAAGAAAGCGCTTGTCCCTTTAACTGCAAATTCAAAATTGAGGCTCACCATGCTAAATGGTCCACAGGGAGTTGTACTTGGGACTTGGTAGTTGGCCTGGAGGTTGAGATTCAAAGATAATCTCAATAATAACCAGTAATGGGAAATTCCTTAAAAACCAGTGAAATATCAAAACCGGCACAATGACAACACCAGTTGACAAGTCAACATGAACGGGGGAAGTCTGACAAGCCCTCCCACCCCTTCTCTACATGAGGAGCTACATACAGGCAGTTGATGGTCACTGACCGAGGAGAATCGGTTTTCTCCGGGGAGGAGCCCCTGGCAGGTTTCTCATCCCCAGTGTGTATGTATGTATCTATATGTATAATAATAAAGAAGAGGTCATGAAATTGAAAAGGACTGGGGAAGCAGGGGAGGATTTAGAGAGGGGGTGGAGATGATGTAAATACAGTGATTATGCATGAAATTCTCGAAATAAATTTTTAATTAAAAAGTAAAATTTTTTGACAGGTCATATAGCCAGAGGCTGGGACATCTAGGAGAGTCCAGAGTTGACATGACCAGACTGAGCTGTGCCATATGAGGAGAGAGGGGAGGGAAGAGGGGAGGGGAAACAGGTGCAACAACGAGGAGGCCCAAAGGAGAGTAAAAGGACCAGGTAATCAAAATGATTGGGTTATATAGGGAAGGGCAGCCCAGCCCCTGGGCTGGAGAACTTTTAGGGGAGAGGGCAGGGTAGCCAGTCAGGAGGACCTGTAACAGGTAGGGACTGAGGGATACTGGGAGAACCTGGCCAGCAGCATCCACTTTGATAATGTTAAATAGGCACCTCAGCCATTTCCCCCAAGGTTTGAAACCTAATAAGCAGACCTTCATTGTCACATATTTTGCAGATAAAAGAAAAAAAATCTTAAAAGAGAATCAGTTCTTAAAATTCAGAAATACAATGAAACGGGAGTGGAGAGATGGCTCAGAGGTGAAGAGCACTGACTGCTCTTCCAGAGGTCCTGAGTTCAATTCCCAGCAACCACATGGTGGCTCACAACCATCCGTTATGAGATCTGGTGCCCTCTTCTGGTGTGCAGATATACATGGAAGCAGAATGTTGTATACATAATAAATAAATACAATCTTTTAAAAAAAATACAATGAAACAAAAGAGCCTAACATATTAGTAGTACCACTTCACCAAAAGAACTTGCCCTGTTACCTTAAGCACAGCAGCTGGGCAGTGTGATGCAGTATGCTTTTTTTTTTTTACAGGAACTACACAAACAAATCAGACTATTTCTAGTAGTTGTATGGTTTTGATAATATTAACATCACTATTTAAAAATGGTGTTTTTTTTTTTTCCTGTGGGAGACAGTGAATGTGTAGCCAAGTTTTTCCTGTTGAGAACAGGAGTCTGAAAGGATTTGGAGTCTGAAAGAAAGGGGTTGTAGGCAGAATATCAATGAGAGCAAATAAAACCTCAGATTTCCCAATCTGAATTGGAAGTAATGATATTGGCTCACGATACGATGCATTCCTTAGACCTACCCACTGGAAAGGCTTGGAAAAGTGGTTACCGACCACTGGCAGTAAAGGATTCTAGTTCTTTTTCTCTGAAAACTATTTCTCACTCTGACTAACCTGGCCTTCCTGAGCCCATGCATGACGTCTGGTTAGGAACAAATGTAACTTTCTTGAAAGCAAGCAAGAGATTAGCACATGTGCTTGTAATCCCAGCACTTGGGAAGTGGAGGAAGAAGAATCAGTAGTTCAAGGTTACTCTTGTCCACATAGTGGTTTCAAGGCCAGACTGGGCTACATGAGACAACTTTTTAAAAATCAAAACAACAAACAAAGAAACAAACAAAAAAACAGACCTGTCAAAACAATTCAGAAAGTAGCTCTAATTGGCCTTCATTCCCCAATGATGGGTGATTTTTTCTTCCTTAGGTAAAAATAAAAGCAACAGTGACCCAAAATTCATCAAGTATGTTTAAATCAATAACTGATAACTGCGACATTATGGAATGCTAGGGAACAATGCAATATTTTATATTTGGCAAATGAAGAATAAAGCATTTATCTTGTGTTTTCTTTGTAAGCAGCAGCTTAAGCCAACCAAATAGTCAACGAGAAGCTGCTCATTATAAGCCTACAGCTCACAATGAAGAATCTTGTCAGAAAAGAAATCAGGTTACTTCTCTGAGTTCAAAGTGCCTTGCCCTTCTTTCTGCTTACCTATCATGACCTTTTAAAGCTCAGTTTCCTCCAACTGAACTGTATGCAGGATGTAGGTTTCTCTAAAACAGAAGTTCATGGTTCCACGATGTCCAAAAAAAGTAAAAGATGAATTATGTGCCTGTTTAAAAATCTTCTAGTAGCTAGGTTGAAAAGGCAAAATAAGATAAGTGAAATACATTTTGTAAAATCAATTCAATTTGGGGGGACAGGAGAGGTTTGAGACAGGGTGATATGTGTAGACTTTACTGTCCTGGAACTAGCTCTGTAGACCAGGCTGGCCTTGAACTCACAGAGGTCAGTCTGCCTCTACCTTCCAAGTGCTGACATTAAAGGTACACACCACCACTGCCCAGCCAGTTCAATCTTAAATATCTAAAAAATAATCCCATTTAAACACACACACACAAAATTGGTAAAACATTTGATATTATTCTCATCTGGCCTTTGAAATGTGGTGTGTACTTTATATATCAGTTCAGACTAGTCACACCATCTACATGACTCGGTGTAATACCACAAACTTATAGAACCCATTCTACAACCCATTCATTGTGTAATCAGGCTGTGTCCTCCGTAATATCAGCTCCACAAGTGAAGTGATGTCAGCCCCTAAGCACCTTCATGACCTACTGAGGTCATTTTCACAGTGAAAGATGAAAAAGCAGGAGGTGATTTCTACGGACTGGATGCTTGTGTCTCACACCTCACCCCAATTCTTCACAGGTTGAAGCCTAATCCCCCAAATGATGTCTGAAATGAAACTTTCAGGGAAATAATTGGGTCACAGGATGAGATCCGTGCCTTCATAAGGAAAGACCCAGAGACTGCTTCGTATCAGGCCTGGCCCTCTCTCTGCACTCTCATCTCTCTGTGGATACAGCAAGAGAGTGGCTATCTGCAACTAGGAAACAAGTCCTTACCAGACACCAGATCTGCCCGTGGTATGTGCTGCTGCAGGAAGGTTCATCTAGATAATGTGCTAATGAGATATTTCTCCCTCCAACAAGCAGTGGTCCTGTTTGGAAGGAGACTGGGAGGACAGCAAAGGAGGTTTCCTGGCCTCAGAAGACAATGAACCAGCATGACCTGGCTCATTACAAGAAATGGAGACTGAGGCTACCACATCCAAGCTTTCAACTCTTCTCTGTCTCCTTTAATGTATGCTGCTGTTGCGTGTCAGGATCCTTGTGCTTGTTACAGAGACCCCAGGGATACCCACTCTGCAGATGTCTGAGCACCGCGCACACCATTTCCTACAGCTCATGCACATCTGTAAACATTCTTTCAGTCCTCTCTACAAATGCTGGCCAGAGAGTTGTCATGTTGTGTGGTTTAGGAAATAATGACAAGTAAAAAGTTTACCAAGTTACATTAATGATTTAAATTTTTTTCCTTTAAAATTGTGTGTGTGTGTGTGTGTGTGTGTGTGTGTGTGTGTGTGTGTGTGTGAGTGTGAGTGCATGTGATGATTATGTGAGTGGGGTTCATGTGTGCCACAGCACCTGTGTGAAAGTCAGAGGACAACTTTTGGGCATCAGTTTTCTCTTTTCATCTCCCACTGTGGGCTCTGAGGATTGATGCCAGGTCATCAGACTTGTGCAACAAGCACTGTCATTTGTTGAGCCACCCTGCCACCCCTTTAAAAATATTTTCAATTTGATTTTAGTAGCCTTATAGGCAAGGAGCCAACAAATATGAGGGTTATGTGTGTTACCACATAGCCAAAAGTTAGCACTGGAATGTCCAGGTATTTTATTGTTTATGAGGACTGGGTAGTGGTTTTTTTTTTTCCTTAATCTGAACTCAGGATAATGTTACAACCAGGTCCATATGTACAATTACTAGTTGATATTAATAAAGCCAAAGATTATTCTTTGACTGTGGAAATAAACACTAGAACAAAATTATACTCAACTGGAAAAAAAAAAAACTGAGATAACGGGAGCCAGAGGTAGGTGGATCTCTGTGAGTTCAAGACCAGCCTGGTCTACAAGGGCTAGTTCCAGGACAGCCTCCAAAGCCACAGAGAAACCCTGTCTCGAAAAAACAAAACAAACAAACAAAAAAAGACCTAGATAAGGGTGGCTACTGTTTCCACCCTTATTCAATATAGTGCTTGAAGTCTTTCCCAGACAAGGGAAAGACAAGAAGAGAGGGACAAAACAGAAAAACAAGTCAAATCATCTCTATTTGTAAACAAAATGACTTTATACTTAGAAAAAAGAGAAAGATTTTTAAAAATTTCAGTAAAATTGAAGGATACAAAATCAACAACAACAAAACCATAGCTTCTCTATATGCTAATAACAAACTTGCTGAAGAAACAAATTGGGAAAAATATTCCATTCACCACAGCTTTAAAATACCTAAAGAAGAAGATGAAAGCCCCCTACTCCTGATATAACAACCCCAGTGCCTGGCATAGGAAACCTCCCTTCAAGTTGTTGGTTATGCTACTCAAAGATACCCCCCAAATAATAAAGGCTATTGCTGTTGCCCTTGGTTGCCTTCCAGAACTTGAAGGTAAGATCCTGCTGCTGAAGACACCACATACTTTGGACATGTGACTTGGAGGAATCCAGCTAGAACTGACCCAGAAGCCATCTCCCTGAGGATTAGCTCCGTAGGATCAGAAGGTGCTATACAAGCTGCTAGAGTAGAAACCAATCAACACTTCTACCAGATGTAGAGCCTATGAACCACACAAATGCCAATCATGGCAAGATGTTCCCAAAGGTACAAGAGTGGTACTTAATCCTTGGGGTAATCAACAGGCATCTCATTTGGACTTAAGGACCACTCAATAGGAGAGAATTTATGCCTGGCACTGTAAACACAGACTGGTACCTGTGGCTGGTCATGAATCCTCGAGGAGAACTCACTAGTGACACTTTCCTGAACCTTTATAATTTCTAACTGCATTATAAATATTGATGCTTAGACTCACAGGTAAGTACAGTTCTCACCTCTTACAGCAGAAGCTTCTTTTTTTCCAGCAGATGGAGGCCATTGCATAAAACTACAAATGGTCAAAATGTAAAAAACAACTGACTATATTAGATGTCCAACACTAGTTGATTTA
Source organism: Cricetulus griseus (assembly GCF_003668045.3). Taxonomy (NCBI): domain Eukaryota; kingdom Metazoa; phylum Chordata; class Mammalia; order Rodentia; family Cricetidae; genus Cricetulus; species Cricetulus griseus. The sequence continues at coordinate 46,094,293 of NC_048597.1, read as the reverse complement.
TACACAACACAATCTCTGCACCTAAGGGTCAGGGAACATTAAGGAAAAGGAGCCAGAAAGATGGTAAGAGCTAAGGAATCCTGATGTCTACCATGAAGCAGCATCTTTATCTGTGACAGAGAAGTTAAACTCATGAAGCCTTTTAAATATAGTCACCTAAATAAGACCAACACCCAACACAATGACACCATGGATGGATGGAATCTCACAAGGCCCCATCTATAGATGATGAGTTACAATTGATTGATTAATTAATTGAAAAGCAAAATTAATTCTTGCTGACAAAAGAAGAATTAGTCTTCTCCAGGGATGAGCCAATAGGTTATCCATTCCTATGTAGTCAGCTCTAACACACACACACACACACACACACACACACACACACACACACACACACACACACACACGGCAATAATAATTAAAGAATAAGTAATAAGCCTGGTGGTGGTGGTGCACTCCTTTAATCCCAGCACTCAGGAGGCAGAGGCAAGCGGATCTCTTGGAGTTTAAGGCCAACCTGTTCTACACAGCTAATGCCAGGACAGCCAGAACTGTTACACAGAGAAACCCTGTCTCAAAAGCCAAAAAAAAAAAAAAAAGGTATTGAAATTGAGGGGGAGTAGGGTATGCAAGGGAGTAGTTCTAGAGAAAAAGGGGGGTTTTGGAATTGATGTAAATGCAGTACTTGTATATGAAATTCTCAAAAAAATCAAATATAAAGTTTTTCTAGATTCTTCCTCCCTGCAAAAGTAAGAAACTGAAAGACAAATTTGAAGAAGAGACTAGACATAAGATAGATGCTTCTGTCCATCTTCTGGATTGGCAGAGTTAACTTTGTGAAAAATTACTATATTAACAGCATGTCATCTGCAGGTTCAATACACTCCCCATGAAAGTTTCAATGACAATCTTTAGAGTATTAGAAAAAAACCTGTAAAAGTTATATGGTAAAACCAAAGACCACAGATAGCCAAAGCAATCCAATGCAGAAAGAACACTACTGGAGGTATCATAATACCTGATCTCAAATTATACTACATAGCCATCGGGACACAGAAAACACAGTACTCAAACAAAAAGAGAGATGTGAACTTATGCATCTTTTGGCCATTTAATTTAAAGAAGGCATAAAAAGCATATATTAAAATAAAGACAGCTTTGGGGGGGAGAGGGAGAAAGGACTGACATGTGAAATTATAATTTTGTAAAAATTAAATAAAAAAAAACAGAAAAAAAAACCCAGCCTCGTCAACAAATGGTGTTGGTAAGAGTGGATATCTACCTGCAGAATAATGAAATTATGTTCACATCCCTAAACCTGCACAAAAATCAACTCAAATAGATCAAAATCCTTCATTTAAAACCCCAAATTCTGAAACCATTCAAGAAAAATAAAGAGAAAACACTTACAGATATAGGCATATCTCAAAATTCACAGAGATCAGCCTGCCTCTTCCTCCCAAGTGCTGGGATTAAAGGTGTGTACTGTTACCACCTGGCTGAGAAAATGAGATTTTAAGGAAGGAGAAGTAACCGAGTACATGATATGAAAATAGAATGGGGATGCTGGGGACTGAACCGTACAAGGGCAGGATGGGGAGAGGGAGGGTTAAGGGGTGATACCAGCAAAGTTAAGTTTGAGAAACAACACAAGGAAGCCCATTACTTTGTATGCTAATCTGAAAACAAGCAAATGGGGGAGGGGAAGAGGTAACAAAAAGAGATAACTGTTTCCAGGTCTCAAGGGCTAAGGCCACTGTGGAATTCTGTCCCTGAAAGCCTCAGAGAAGACGGCCTGCTCTGCACTGGTTATGCTTTTCTGTAAGGGTTTCTGATGGTGAAACAGCCCCAATCTCCACCAGGGTGTTCTCATTTCCTTGTAGACCTGTGTTTGTGTCCTTGTCCCAGCCCATCTATCCCTAGTAACTTTCCTGCAAGGTGATTTCCTGTTTGGTTGACTGAGCCCTGTGGTTCTCCACCAGTTTGCACAGTTTAACTCTTAATTCCCAGGTAAAGGACTCTTGCTCCCCAGAGAATTGAAATGAGTCTACCTTGCCGAACCTGAACCTTTGACCACTGTTTCCTTTATTTGGCTTTAAACTGGTCAGGCCATTCTTTTGGGTTTTTTTTTTTTTTAAATGTCAACTTCATATTTACACTAGTCCTGGCCTCAAGGCATATCAGGTTTTTCCTGGTGCCAAGTTCAGCTAGAGTGACACAGAGGGGTGACATCATTCCATGTGGTAAAAGAGAGGCAGTGGCTGATGGAACGGCCTGGAGCAAAGACCTGATCCTGTCACTGAAGCCCAAATTTTAGACTTCCTCTTCAAAACAAAGAGAATGACAAACAAGATTAGCTTCAAACGAAGAAGAAAAGATAAAAACTTCAAACAAACAAATAAAAAACCTGGACACTTTTTTCCAAGCTAAAATCTTGAAGGGAGAAGGGTAGTGGGAAATGACCCCAAAGTAGAGGGAGTCCTGCCTTAGCAACACAGTGCTCAGTCATGACAAGCTCCATCTCTGGGCAATGGACCTCTATTCAGCTCCTGGGTGAGTATGGAGTCGGAAATTGAGGTAAAAGATGTTCAATGTGGAACAATAACAAAAACTTAGATAGTGGTGGCCAGCATTTGGAATTGTGAGGAGAGGGAGTGGCCAAGAAGATGGCCAGGTCAGAGTTGGAAAGAAAGAGCAAGCTCCCTGGGAATCCTTCCTGCCATCGATGGGGACGATCTCTGGTGAGTCAGTACAGTGTTTGTGCATTGCTGGTTTAACCCACCACTTATTTTGTGCTTTGTTTTCTAGGACTAGTAACGTATTAGTAAACATTCCAAGGCTTGCTTACTGTTGTTGGCTTTTTATTGTATTGTGTGTAGATATTCTTCAAACCATCACCATGGTCTCATAAAAGAGCACTTTAATGCCCACATGCAAAATAGAAAGGACACAATGATACATTTTTCCAATATGTATTTGATTTTATTTGACTTCATCTTTACTGTTCTTTGGGCTTTTATTCATTTAGTTTTGCAGAAAGAATTTATAATGCTCTGAAATACTGAACAGAATATGATTGTGCCCTTGGCCTCAAGATGGCAAGTGTCCAAGGAAAGTCAAGCAGGTAAACTCAAGTACCAACAGCACAGCCTGTGTGGGGTAGAGCTATGTTCACAACACGAAGGGGAAAAGACAAGCAACATAAAACAGTGGTTCGTCCTCTAGAAGGGACTGTAATCTCAGCATTGAGTATGCTGAGGCAGACGATGACACGTTTGAGGCCAGTTAGGACTACATAATGAGATTCAATTGCAGCAAGCAACCCAAGGAGAGGGCTAAGCCGTTAGGAGAACATACTGCCCTTCCAGAGGACCTCAGTTCAGTTCCCACCACTTGCCCCTAGCAGCTCGCAATTGCCTAGAACAGCAGTTCCTCAGGGTCTGGCGCCCTCTTCTGGTCTCTGTGGGCAAGTACGTGGTATACACACACACATGCATACACGCATCCAGATCAATACAAGCAAAACAGTGCTTGTATTGATCGATTCAAGGAAAGACGAGGGAAAGAAACATAAAATAAAACACCCCATTTGTTTCTCAGCAGAACTGCAAGAAACGCCAAAGCCTGTCACAACTCTCTTTGCACATGCTATTTGATTTAGGACAAAGCTGGTTCTATACCTCAGAGACCCTGCAGATTTCAGGACCCTCATCTAGTTTCAGGAAACCACTGGACTAGGAACCTGTCTTACGTGTAACACATCATCCTGCTGGTGGGCACCCCACACTGGGCAGGCAGGAGTCTCTTGTGTGGGGCATGCAATTGAATGGCTTTGCACACAGTAATTTCACTTGTTACAGGGCACAACCTTAGGTTCCAGGAATCCGGCAGGGCGAGGACTCTGCTGCCATGGAGAAAATGCCATAGGATTTGGTGCCAGGTAAGAGATGGGGAGCTTGGGGCACTTTCTCAATACATCCAGCAGAAAGGCACTGGGAAGTTTCTGAATTGTGACACTGAATGAGACTCACAGACTGAAAGGGAGAGAGGTATTCCAATCATCTGGTTCTGACATGTCCCCAAGGGGGCAGGGAATGACACTTTTATAGGGAAGAAGACACAGAAGGAGGTACACCGGACAGCCAGCCCTCCTAAAGGTATCTTATTGAGGGAAAATGTGAAGTATGTGCATTGTCTTACATTATATAATCAGCTAAGTCAGAGGCATGGTCGCTGAAATAATTCTCTTCCCTTCTTGCCTCACCGTAACTCTTGTCAGGCAGATCTAGAACTTTCACACAAATTCCCACCCTTATGTATATTCAAAGCCTACACAGATCACCTGAGCATCGCAGTATAAGTCTGTGACTCTGTTAAAAACAAACAAACAAACAAACAAAAGCCAAACAAACAAGCACCCAGTGTGGCGATGGTAACGGAACACAGGAGACCTGTCCATTCTCACAGGCTTTCCATTTTAGGTTATGAGCACCTCTGCCTCCCCTTGTGTTGTAAAACAGAAGGGTCCACACGGGATTGGGAACAGGTTTGACCTCCCCCGCCCTCCTCCGTCCTCCCGCGAACATAGCCACCCAGACATTCTGGAGGAAGGCCCAGCCTGATCTAGGATCCGCAGAGGATGTGGGTCCCATCTGCAAAGCCCAGGAATGGCAGCGATCAGATTGGGGTGGGAGCGAGGTGAAACCGAGAGATGCTCAAAGCTGGTGTCAAGGCTGAGGCAGGGCAGCGATTGCCTCGCATCAGAGAGGCAGGGAGAGGGCTTTCTGGTCCCCGAAGTCTCCCTAGGTCCTTTCCGAATGCAGCCGGAGGTAACAAGGGGGCTGGGCGATCTCGGAAGTTGGAGTGAGCCGAGGGAGCGAGCTTCTTACCTGGCCAGGGTGGCTGGTGAGGTTGAAGGAGTAGATGTTCTCGGTGCTGAGGCTCACCACCCCGCTGTAGACGCGATCAAAATCGGCGCCCCTGGCGGGGTCGCGGGAATCGCGGAGCAGCTCTGCAGTCTGGCCGAGGGGCTCTGCCTGGTGGCCGGGGACCTCCGCCCACAGGAGCCAGGGCAGCGCGCAGAGCAGCGCCAGCGGCGGGCAGCCGAGCATGGTGGGCGCCGCGCCCTGGGGGCCCCGAAACACAAGCAGCCCGAGGAAGGGGCGAGCAAGGAGATGGTCCTTCCAAAGCCGCCTGTGGAGCTGGGCGCCGGCTTCAGCAGCTGGGTGGTGTGTGGCCGCACGCCCGCAGCAGGCTGGAGCGGAGCAGATCAAATACTGATGTGCCACCTGGGGTCTCCAAAGGAGGTCACGCGTATGGATTAGGGGGGACGCGAGGCGAGGGGGCCAGGGAAGGCTGCTTTCCCCTTCGGCACTTAAGTCTTCCCTTTCTCATCGCGGAGAACCCTCTACTTAGCCAGAGACAATTTTCACTGATCTCTTCCCTCTTAACCTCAAAACAACAACAAACCCCTCAGAGAAGTAGCTGCTAGTCCAGAAGAATATACATGACCAGCCACCAAGGAGGATATCAGGTGCAAGATAAATGAATGTGCACTCTAGCTGCAGGCAAGCGAATGGAAAGCAAAAGAGTGGCCCCTTTTCAGAGGGTGTACCGGTTTGCTTCTGGGATTGCTACCTGCAGGAGTCTTGGAGGTGCGAAATGTTGCTCACTGGCTATCCGCCCTGCTCTAACAGAAACCCTTCTCAGACACCTGGTTTATTTCCTTATTACTCTTGCTCTCCACGGGCGTCATCTCTCCTTTGCCATATGTGCATGTATGTAAATATGCACAGTTACAAAACATAGATATGGCCAAGAGAACAGTCGCCAGCTGTGACCAGATTTAGGCAGATACCATTTCTTCCCACCCAAGCCTTTTGTGCTCTTTAAGTCGGCAATATTTTGTTTCAGATCTGGAAGAATTTCCAGGATTCTATGCTACGTTTTTGTTCATTTTAATTTAATTTTTTTGAGGCAGGGTCTTACTGAATAGTCCAGGCTGGCGTTGAACTCGGGAATCTTTCTTTCTCAGTCTCCCAAGTGCTGTGATTACAGTGCTGTGTCATCCCAGCCCCTAAGCCGAGGTATTTGAGAAACATAATACAATGAGCCAGAATTGAGATGACTGTAAACTGCAGCACTGAAACTATTTATGCCATTTCTGCAAAGTTTAATGAAATTTAGTAAGTTGAAATTTCTGAAGGCCTTTACAGTTTGCTGCGGTAGCCAGTTCAAGCAGGCTTTGAGATGAGGAGTCTGTCTCAAACTTTATGGGACCTGAGAACCAGCTCCTTCACAGGGCAGCATGTTCTTTTTGGGTCTAGCATCTCCATATTAGAAAGATAATTTATACTTCTGGCTGAAACCAGCCTTCCTTCCACTCACTTGCACTAGTTCTGCCCTCTAAGAGCCACAGGGACAACTCTCCCACATGTTGGCTTTGCAGGTGTGTAAAGGGAGCCATGGCCTTTCATAGGATCCTTCAAAGTTTTATCCATCTAGAATCTGACTTTGATCCACAGAGAATAACCATGTGGTTAGATGCAATTAAAAAGATCTCTTGATAATTGTGTGAAATTAGTACTAAATAAAAAGTATTCATTTGAAATCAACATTAGATGGTCTGTATACTAGAAAATGGAGTTATAAATGACACATGTATTGTGTATTATGACTAATCACGAGTATAGCTTTAATCCACAGTGAGCTAGGCTAATCATCATCTCTGGTAATCTTTTGAATTTTAGTCTAATTTTGTCTAGTTCAATCCAAGAATTGAGAGTAGAGTGTGTAAATGGAGTTCTTTTTTCTAACATTTTTTAGATTTATTTATTAATTATGTATACAGCCTCTGTCTGTATGCCCGCAGGCCAGAAGAGGGTGCCAGATATCATTACAGATGGTTGTGAGCCACCATGTGGGTGCTGGGAATTGAACCTAGGGCTTCTGGAAGAACAGCCAATGCTCTTAACCTCTGAACCATCTCTCCAGCCCAATCATGATCTCAGAATCACAAGTTGTTCTAAGGATAAGAGGAAACAATGCACTTAACAGTATATTTAAAAATTGAAAGTTTTATGAACAAATATTATTCTGTGAATATTATTGTGAGTGCCAGCTCAGTAGCTAAAAAATTTATGCTAGCAGGCTATGGCTTACAATTTTTATTTATTTGCCTTTTTGTGTTTGGGTGTTTTCGTCATGTATGTCTGTGTACCATGTGCTTTACTGGTGCCTGATCCACTGAGAGTGGAGTTCCAGAGCTGTCATGTGGGTGCTGAGATTCAAATCCAAGTCTTTTCGGGGGGAATGGAGTTTCGAGGCAGGGTTTCTCTGTGACTTTGGAGCCTGTCCTGGAACCAGCTCTTGTAGGCCAGGTTGGTCTCGAACTCACAGGGATCCACCTGCCTCTGCTTCGTAAGTGCTGGGATTAAAGGCATGGGCCACCACCTCCTGGTTCAAATCCAAGTCTTTTGAAAGAGTAGTAGTCAGTGCACTGCACTTCTGAACCATCTCTCCAGCCCGATCACTTTTAATATTAACAATGCTAAAACCTCACAGTGAAGACAGAATATACACAGTCACTGGCAATGTAACGTGAGGAATACCTCTTGTAGCCGTCCACTCAGGGAAACCAGCCTGTGCTCTTAACAGCAAGCAGCCCAGAATGCCAAACCATAACCTTGGAAGCAAGTGGTGCAGACGCTGGGAACTAGTATAGCGAGTCAGTTGGCTTTTGTCCTGATTACAACAAAGGCTCAATAGAGGCCAGGTATGCTCCCCAACAGGACTTGCACCGCTGCTAGCCTGCCTTCGGTGTCTCTGCACCAGGATCCAATCAGAGCTTTCCACGTCTGCACTGATGGGTGAGAGGTCAGCATTGCTCCTGAACTCCGTTGTATTTGTCTTTGAGTCATTTGGCTGTCAGGGTACTGAGGTTTTGTTACGAGTTTCCATTGTTTAGTGTCTTTGTTAGAGTCATACCATTCATTTTTTCTCCTTGTTTGTCCTTTGCTCTGCTTCTGTTCTGTGATGTGTTGTGTAAAAGTGTTGCCATGGAGTAGAACACAGACGTGGGCTCCACAAACCCTTCACTTGAGCTGCCTTCCCAGATCCGCCTGGTTCCTACTGCACCACGTTCATTTGGACAAACCAGATAAAATCATCCTTTTATCTGGGATTTGATTTTGAGCCACAGAGAACATTCTGTCCGGTAGTCTTCCTGCCTGGAAGCACCCATTTCTGGTCTTCATAGTAAAGCAGCTGAACATTCAGTCAGGGCTAAAGATGTAAAACCTGCAGGCATCACTTTTTTTTTTTTTTAAGGTCTTTAGGATTTATTTGTGTGTGGAGTGTTTTCACTGTATGTTATGCATGTCAGTGCAACACATCTGTGTCTGGCGCTCATGGAGGTCAGAAGAAGGCATCAGATCCCCTGTAAGTTGAGTCGTTTGGTTGTGAGTCACCAAGTGGTTGCTGGGAATGGGACCCAGGTCTCCATAAGAGCAGCAGGTGATCATAACAGCCGAGCCACACCTCCACCAGGAGCCACGTCTCCACCCCAAGCTTTGCTTTTGACCACCTTCTGCCAGCTCTAATAAAACCACCTAAATCTGGTTTTCCTCCTTCCTATGTGCACACTCAATACTATCCTAACCTCATGACTACCTTGACAAATGGTACAATTTTGTTAAGTATCATTTGGGCCTTCAGTGACCACCCTAGGAAATATTGCACTTCAACAAAATTGTTTGAGAGGCATCTTAGAAAACAAATGGAATATAATCTCTCAGACCTGGTGGGGAACATTTTTTGATTGACATATATGTAAGGGTCATGTCAGAATCCAGCATGTTTTGCACAGTGCTTTGCAGCAGCCCTTTCTCTTTCACTGGTACTGACAGGCATCCTGTCAGGACACTGTCCATGAGTCCCCAGCTAACAGACTTCTAGGTGCCAGCATCTCTCACCTGGAAAGTGAGTTTACATAAAAGGGGTGAGAGGGGGGTATTGGTCTCCACCACCTTCCCTGCCTTCTTCCAGGGAGTTGGAGAGCTTGGATGCAGGTTTGTGCTGTGAAACTACCCCCCCATCCACAGTTAGGTACAAGAAGAGATCCCACATCTGTCCCATGGGCCCTGCATTATTCTTCTCAGAGTCCCCACCAAACTTTCTGTCTCTGGTGCTCAGAGCCCCCAACAGGCTGTTGAATATCTATCTGTCCATGGTATTCAAAATCGTGTGACCCCAATAAACACTCTCTGTCTGTGTCTTCTATCACATCCAAGACCATCCAATATAGAGGTCTCCAGTGAAAACCTTATACACGAATTGTTTCACTAAAAGATTCTTTGAATAGATGGCCAAAATCACCTTGACCAAGTAAACACCAAAGTAGAGCCACTGCACAGTAAATTCTACTCCTCTTCTTCTCCACTTGACTCCACTTCCATGTCTGCCCCCCTTTATCTTTTTGATTGTTCTTCCCTCCTTCCTTCCTTTTCTCCCCCTTCTCCAGACTTATTGCTTTTTCCCAACAACTCTTTAAAAACACCAAATGTCATCTGCGTCTGAGGAGCCATCACTTTCATAAGCCAGGCAAGCAGGCAACTGTAGAATTTAAACCTCGGACCCAAGATCAATTACAAGAAGTAATTAAAGAGTTCCCTAAGCCCCAGCAGAGGATCAAATATGCACAGAAGAACTTGAAATTCTTTGACCAAGGAGCACCTCTCTGTGATAGTTTTTGCTGTCAACTCGATAGACTCTAGGCTCACCGAGGAGACTGGCTGTGGGGAATTTTCTTGATTACATTAACTGATTGTGAGATCTTTAGGGTGGGCAAGACCCTTCTCCCAATGTGGGCTCTGAAATGTTTCAAGGGAAGAGTGCGCTCAGCACTAGCATGCATTCATCTTTGCCTGCTTACTAATTGTGAATGTGGTGGGAACAACTGCTTCAAGCACCTGCTGCCTTGACTTCCGGCCATGATGGGCTGTGCCCTTGAACTGTGAGACAGAATGAGCCTTTGCTCTCTTAAACTGTTTTTGTCAGAGTATTTTTATCATGGCAACAGGGAAAGAAACTAGGCCGTCGACATTTATCGACTTGCACATATATTGCTTAGAGCCTCAGATGCCAATCCTGGGTGGCAAAGGTTTATTGGACAAATCCAGAGTGGAAGCTACAGGAATTTTCTTTCCACAGTTCAACCAAACTTCGCTCAAATAAAACATACAAAAACAAAAGTAGGTTAAAGTCCCAGAAAAGATATGCTGTGCACATTTCACTAAGAATTATTTGCATTTGGGATTGAAGAGATAGCTCAGACAGAGAGGGCGCCAACAGACCAAGAAAGGACTCAGTCTGTGCCTAGGTTGCTGAGCCAAAGAGTTTGGTTGGGTTACTTAGTGAAGCAGGGGTGACTCTATCCCTGGGAAGTCTCTCAGGTAACAGACAGGAAGCCACACCACTAAAGAATCCCTGTAATGTGGATAAAGCATGAGTAAAAGACCCCTGGGTGAGGATTGGCGACCACACTACATTCCAGTAAATTGTTTACCTCCTATAGAGCCTTGAAGAAGTAGGAACCTTGTGAGTATCCCTTGAAAGCTTCCACTAGAAGGGGAAGCTTGTAAATGTCTTTGCTTCATAGAGCACCCTTATTCAGGTTTCTTAGTAATTCCCATTGAGAATCTTTTTATCACTTGCCGATGAATCATACCTCACAGTTGAAATTGGAGATTGATGAGCTATCAAAAATGCTGTCACTACATGAGCTTTTGTTAAAATCTATTCCTGTAAATGAGGCAAACCCAGCCCAGATTGCAGAATTTATTACATTTTTAGAGTCTCCACCCCTGAAGACCATGGAGTAAATATGTAGCAGATAGTAGGTTTACTTCTGGAGTACTAGAGAAAAGTTTTTCTCACCTCTGCTAGGACTCCTATCAGAAATAAGCAAGAAGGTGGGTGTGCTGGCTCATAACTGTAATCCAAGCCCTTCTGAGGCTGAGTCATGAGAACCAAAAATTTGAGGGCAGCCTGGGCTAGATCACAAGACCAGCCAGCCAAAAATACATGCAGAGAAATGAACAAGTTAAGAACTTTTTAATTAAAAATTTTATTTTATTTTTCTTTATGTGTATGCTTGAGTGTGTGGAAGGGTATGATCTCATGAGTGTGGATACCCATGGAGGCCAGAAGAAGGCATCAGATCCCCTGGTGCTGGAGTTACAGGGAGTAAAGATGAGGCATGGTCAAGAGCTAGATTCTTGGGGAATCCTTTACCTCCTTTGGATTGGACTTAGCTATTTTTCAGAAGGGTATATTGAATGACTCCAGCCTGAAACTCTCTAGCTGCTTGAATTTGTGCCTCTAATTTGGGGTGTCCCAATTGTTATATGAGTGATTTATGGGTGTAATTTACCAGAAGTGCTATGAAAGAACTCTGTAAGGTGTTAATTCTTCCTGATAGTATGTAGCCATGACTCCAAAGGCTGGTTCTTATGTCCTTATGGTCCATCTCCTTGAGGACTCTGTATATCCTTGTATGAACATTTCTCCCTAATATTAGACTATGCTGCACGCAGATTAGGTTGTTCATAATTAACAGATATCAGATAAAACTGCTCTTGTCAGGAGAGCTAACCCTGCTCCCACTCATATGGTATTCCCTCTACAGCAATCAGGAGAAAGTGCCCTACACCTTGCCTAGGCAAAATAATCGAGCTGACCTGGTGATGTGAGTGAGAGGAACCAGGGTCTGAGGGCTGAGAGCAGGAGAGCTGGCCCTGCTCCTTGTTGTCGGCTGCACTGGGTGAGCTAGCCGAGGCAGTGCTGGAGATCTGGCCTGGTAGTGACAATGAGGGAAAGCTAGTGACTTGACCAACCCAGCTACCACCCAGGCCCAGAACCAAGGCTATGAATTTGTCCACTGCAAGATCCACAGAATCTGTGAACTGTTGGTGCATGTTACGGGGACGAACCTACAGATGAGCACAATCTCCACAACACAAGACAACAGCAGAATATCCAAGAGGAGCTCCAATGAGAGCTCATTATAGGTGGTGTAGCAGAAGCCAGATGCCTCGAGTCAGACCAATGACTCAAGGCAGTGAACACTTGTAAGTAAAAATGAATGGATTAAAGGGGCTTCCACAAGAATCTCTCTCTCTCTCTCTCTCTCTCTCTCTCTCTCTCTCTCTCTCTCTCTCTCTCTCTCTCTCTCTCCTTTTGTTGGTTTTGGTTTTTCTCTTTGATTTTGATTGGGGGGGTTTTCCAGAGCAGAGGGAAAATGTGAGGAGGCAGGGAGATAAGTGGGATCAGAATGCATGATGAGAAATCCACAAAGAATCAATAAAAGTCAAAACAAAAAAAAAAAGAAGAAAGAAAATCGGTAAGCTATGCCCAGTTTAAAATAAAACAAATGAACAAACAATACAAAACAAACACCCAAACTGTTCTTGTGCCTTGTTGGAAGAACTCTTACAAGGTACAGTCATCAATAAATGTAGCAATGAACCCAGAAAGCCATTATTGACTTGACTTCATGTTTCACAACTGCAGTTAGTTTTTTCCTTAATGAAATGCCTGAGATAACATACACATATTGGTTTTGTTCACAGTTTCAGAGGCTCCAGTTCAAGATCTGGCAGATCTTGAACCTTGGGCCTTTGGTAGCCGTAGCAGATGGTAATAGTGAAGATCACACAGCAAAGCAAATTGCATACCTTGTGACCAGGAAGAAAAAAGATGTTAAACTTCCACAATAAACGTCAAGGATGTGTTCTCGGTGACTCAAGAATTTTTTGCTCTTTATTTGAGAAAGCATTTCACTATGTAGCTCTGGCTGTCCTGGAATTCATTATGTAGACCAGGCTGGTCTCTAACTCAGAGATTTGACTGCTTCTGTCTCCCAAATGCTGGGATTAAAATTGTGTGCAACCACAACCGCACCAGGGCAGGGGCAGGGCAGATAACCAGCATCACAGACTACTCTAGCCAGGACTTTGAGACAAACCCTGCTCTTTCCCATTATGCTGCTTGCTAGCTGGCTTGAAGACTGGCTTATACTCATCTGTCTTTTTCATACAGTTCAGGGCCACCTGCCTAGGGATGGTGCTACCTACCCAGAGTGGGCTCGACCCTTCCACACCAATTAATAATCAAGGCAATACCCCACAGACTGCCAACAGGCTAATCTGATCTGGTGATTCCTAAACTGAGGTTCTGTTCTCAGGTGATGTTAGGTTGTGACAAGGTGACATTTAAAATTAACCAGCACAGATTACCAGTGCTCACCACCATGCCTGGCTTGGAGATGGAACTCAGGACTTCACTTTTAGGCAGTAGGTACTTTTCCAGCCGAACCATATCTTCAATCCTGTGATTATTTTTAAACTAATTTCTTGAATGTGGTAGATATAATGTTTAGTTCCATTTTTTTCATATGGGGATATAAAAATACCAGAAAGAATCATTTAAAAAAGCTACCCTTTCTCCACTGTGTTACCTTTGTGAAACTCTAATTTTCTACCTAGAGTTTGTTTTACTTCACTGAATGACTGTCTACCAATATCATAACATTAAGACTCTATAATAAATCTTAAAATCAGGAATCTTTAGAATCTAATTTTGTTCTTTTTATTTTGTTTTCATTTTGGCTCTTCTAGGTCTTTCTGTATTTTCCAAGAGTTTCAGGATCACTTTGTTACTTTTTTCAAGAAAATGTATTTTTCTTTAATATGTATAAAATATATAAAATCAAACAAGATAAAATTTACTATATACATGTACACACACACATATAACAGTAAAACTAAGGAGGAAGTAAATTGACCAACACATGTTTTTGTCCTACTGTCTAGTTTTGTTTCTAAAGAGAAATTGTATTATCTTTATTTTTGTTCTTGGGTGCATCTAGTTTTTAGATTTTTTCTCTATCACTGCTTTTGATCAATTTGATTATTATGTACTTTGTAGCTTTCTTTTTTTGTGTGTGTACACTCATGTTTCATTGGGCTTCTGAAACTGAAGGAAAAGATGAAGTCCGTGGTTCATTGATTGGAGGACTGAAGCAGGGATGGAAGCTGACAGAAGTTTTCTTAAAATTAATTCAGTGTTACCAATGAAACTGTTGTGCCCACATTCTGAATCCCCAAATCACCAAGAGGCCCATTTCGATGCAAAAGCAATGAGTCTTTTAGTGCATTTGTTTAGTTAGCTCGGGATTCTCATCCATCCACCATGGAGTATGGCTGGGAAAAGACCCTGAGAAGCCGCAGGACAGAGATCTTATAGGGCAGTGTAAGGGGAGTGTCTAAGGGTACTCACAGGCTCAGGATTGGTCTGCCTCCAGGCTTGGAGGACTTGCCCTATGTTGATTGGTCAACTAGTTGTTATGGACTATAGGCCCTCCCAGGAAGTATAACACTGTCACCTAAGGGAATGAGAGAATTAGTGAGTTAGGACCTGTAACAAAATGTTCAGTCAAATGGTGGGCGCTAACGTGACTGGTAACTTGTCAGGTGACTACAGTAAGTCGGAGACAAAGGGATGATTACATTGACTAACATGTCCACATCAAATCAGAGTGGAGACTCAGAAGGCCGTTCCTTGCACCTAGATGACTCTGAGCATACACCTGTTGATCATGTGTATGTAGTTCTTTCGTAACAACAGAAGGTCAGGGGCTACCGAGGAAGTTGCCAATAATAAGAAGCTCATTGTAAAGCCCTTATCATGACCAAGAAGTTATGCACATCCTGGCTCCAGTCAACCAAGCACAACCACCAAGTTCTCTCAACCTCTACTCATCCATTGCAATTTGACATACATCCTTGGGGAGACAATTCCCTCGGTAGAAATGCTAAAGAAAGCTTCTTTGATGGTCTTTGAATTTCTCCTTTGAATTTCTGCTTTCCCTGAGAAATTAAAATATTCCTGTAAGGGCACTAGCTAGTTTGTACTGTTCTTTCTTATTTTTTGCCACTATTTTCACCGTACCCACTTCTGTCATTAATGGCTTTCTGCTACGGTGCTGTACACTTCCTGCGGGCAGGTCTGTCTTTAGTTCCTAGCGAACCTAGCGTGTTTGGTACACAGGTAGGTGGTAAGAAGTATTTCTAAGTAAAGGAACAGAAGTGAAGACAAGTAAGCGCCGTATGCGGAGGCTGGTATGCAGAGCCACGTTTCTTTTGGAGACTTCTCGAGGCACGCGCGCGCGCGCGCGCCCTTCAGCCCTTTCAAGGGGTGAGACCCGCAGATCGCGCTCTGGACGGAAAAAGACAAGAGAACACACGATCCTAGCGGTCCACGGGGACGGGTTCCGGAACGCGTCCGAAGGGCTCGCAGGATATACGCAAAGGCGTGGGGGCGGGGCTCTGGTAACCCTGGCAACAGCCCGGAAGCCACTTTCCGCGGTCCCCCGTGGCGGGCTCTGGGACTCTGGAGGCTGAAGTTTTTTAGTCGGGGTGGAGGCGGCAGTCGGCCAGCGGCAAGGCAGGTTGGGTGAAGGGGGGCAGGCCTGAGGTCCGCGCAGCAGGCGGGAGAGGCGGCCGGGCCCGAGCGGGCGGCCCCTCCACTCAGGGCCGCACAGCCGCTCTCCTCGCAGCGCCAGAGCGCGTTTCCGGGTAGTGCCTAGGGCGCCCTCTGCGGGGCGGTCGTGCGCATGCGCGACCCGTTCAGGCGCCCTGCTGGCGGTAGAAACCCCGAGGCTGTCCGGTGTTCCAGGTGTTTATTATCTGTCCGGGGAGTGGCGGAGTATTCGGGGTGTTGGGACTGGGCGTGTCCTTGAAGTTGAGCGGTTAGGACAGGGTTTCTGAGGAAGGGCCGCTTGAGAGTTGGGCAGGTTTGGGATTGGGAGTCAAAAGGATGAAGTTTTTGCAAACGGTGCCCCGATTGGCATTGCATGTGAAAGTCGGAGCTTCGTCTTCGTGCGGGAGGGAAAGCTGGAAGGAAAATTCAGTCGGGCCACACGCAGAGATGCCTTTGAGGTTGGATTCTTCTCTACAGTGGGCTCCATTAGAAATCTTAGGAGGAAGGCAAATGAGATCTGTATCTGTAGCTGAGTAAGATTGACGGCAGGGACAGTGTTCTTGTTGCCCTCCAGTTTGTTTTCATACTAGGTAAGGTAAATCTGGTAGCATTCCACCCCCTTATAAGCCTGCAAGGGCTTCCCGTGGTCTTCAGGGCTCAAATTGCTGTGGCCCTCAGCTTTCTTCCAACACTTTCCTCCAGCCTGTCACCCTTTCAAGTCGGTGCTATTGATACTGAACACAAGTTCTGTAAACGCTCTCTCCCCCTTGCACAAGACATTTTCTTAGCGCTTCTCTGATATTCACGCTTAACCTTCAGCCCCAACTTTGTGGAGGGAATTGGGAGGAGGTAGCTTTTCTTCATGTGTATTGTAGATTATCCTTGACATAAAGAATCGACTTTCCAGGCTTGCCTTTTCTCTTTTTAACAAGTCGTTTGCTTGTGGGCCTTTGGGAAAGCCACCTCTGCGAGGGCATAGGCTGTTTCGCTCTTTTGTTTTATTTGGTGCCTGGTGGCTCCTAGCAAGTACTTTCAGAGTTATTTGATGAGTGGAGTGGATGAATGAGTGAAAAAGAAACCTTACAGGAAAATTAATAAAGTTGTTCCTAGTAGAGATGGAGAAGAGTAGACAGGTTTAGCTTATGAATAAATGTAATATTCTCAATATAATTTGAAGTAGCAATGCCTCCCCCCCTTTAAAGAGTTGCATGTGTCGAACCAAGTCGAGTCAATCTCTTTTTAGTGATTTCCAAGCATGTGCTTTATATATAGTGAGTCACACTTTGTCAGTTTTCTACTCTCCATTATTATTTATGTTACTTAGAGCAATGTGATTACATTCTCTAAGCCCTACTTAGCTCATTTGAGAAAATTAATAATTGTCACTGATGTCATCATCACTTTAAATGAGACTTAGTATGTGTGTGTGTGGGCGTTTCCAAGCAGCTTACATATTGAATCAGTCTCATTTTAGAGTCAGTGAGAAAGCTTAAGGGTGAGTCCTTACAGTCTGATTCCCGGCTGTATTCTTAGCCACCACACCATGTTGTCTTTAAGACAGTGGATGGGTCATGGAGTTGTGGGGTTGTGGTGAGGCTCTTCGTTAATGATGCATATGTGTTACCATCAGTGAGGCTCTTTGTGCAGTTATATAATCATTTCTTTACATTGCACTTTTTTTTTTTTGCAAATGTGTATACTATACATGCTTGTGGAGGTCAGAGATTAATATCGGGTATCTTTGTCAGTTTTTCTCTACCTTATATACTGAAGTAGGGTCTTTCCCTTGAATCCAGAATTGGCTGGATTTTGTCATGTAGCTAGCCAGTGTGGGGATTGCCTATCTCTTCCTCCAGAACCCCGAAATTACAGGGCTTCCATGCCTTCCTGGTGTTTACATGGGTACTGTGGATTGGAACTCAGGTCCTGTGCTTTAAGGAAAGAACTTCACCTGAGCCATCTTCTCAGCCCTACATTTAACCTTTTTTCTGTTGTTAAGTTTTCTTAATATAATTTTTTGGGGATTTGTCTACAGATTTACTACCACTTTGCATTTCTGCATAGTATATTGAAGATCTGAGTGGTTAAAATATACCAACTTCCTTTCTTTGAACAATGTTGTATTTTAGAAAAATACAACAGCTTTGAGATGTAATTAATGTGTCATAAAAATCCATCCTTTAAATCAGTACATTTACAATTTTACAGCCATCATCAGCTAATTCCAGAACATTTTCATCTCTCCTCCCTACCCCAGGAGAAAACAAACTATTCTCTCTTTTCTCAGGCAACCACTAGCATACTTCATATTACTGTGTATATGGCTATTATGGACTTAGATTAAATGGTATCATGTGATATGTGGCTTTTTGTGCTCATAGTTAATATACTCAGACTTCACCCACACTGTAGCATACATCAGGACTTCATTCCTTATTGCCAAATAATATATATTTTATACACTCATCAGTTATGGGCATTTTGAGATATTTCCGCCTTTGTCTATTAAATAGAACATTCTTATGGGCATTCACTTACAAATTTTTCTGTGGACTAATGTATTTAATTCTCTTGAGTCTTTATGTAGGGGAATTGCTAGGTCATGTGGTAATGGTGTTTACACTTTTGAGTAACTTCCTACTGGATTTCCAAAGTGCCTCTGCAAATTTACATCCCAATTGACAAATATATTAAGATTCCAGTTTTTCCATAGTCATATCAATACTGGTCCTTTATTTTTTTTTTTTTAATTAAAATCACCCTAGTGTGATTTTTGACTTGTATGTCATTCTGTTGGTCATGTTTTTAAAAAAGGTTTCTCTTACATGTCTGGATGTTTTGCCTGCATGTCTGTATGTGCACCATGTGCTGCCTGCTGCCTTTGGAGGTTAGGAGATGGTGTTTGATCCCTTGGAACTGGAATTGCAAGTGGTTGTGAGCCATCATGTAGGTGGTGGGAACTGAACTGGGATTCTCAGGAAGAGCAACAAGGATTCTTAACCATCTCACCACCCCCTATCTTGATGATCTTGTTATGTGCCTGGTGACCATCTGCAGTGTTTTATTTGGAGATGTCTATTCAAGACCTATGCTCATTTTAAAATTGGATTGTTTGAATAGTCTAGTTATGAAGTTTCTCTATATAGTCTAGATACAAGGTAAATGATTTGCAAATACCTTTTGCCACTGCACTAGTTACCTTTTCATTTTCTTGATTGTACCTTTGAGTACAATGTTTAAAAAGCATTGATGAACCACACCATCCTCCCCGCATCTTGGTTTCTTGTGCTTTTGTTGCTGTACTTCAGAAACTGTTGCTTTACCTGAGGGTCACAGTTATTTATACTCATATAGTTTCCTTCTAAGACTTCTATAGTTCTAGCTCTAAACATTTTAATATGTGACTAATTTTAAGCTAATTTTTACCCTACATGAGGTAGGAGCCTGACTTTTTCACAGGAGTATTGAAAACAATAATCTTTGAATTGAATTGTTTTGGCTCCCTTGTTGGAAAATAACTGTCTGTAAATGCAGTGGTTTATTTAGACTTTTGCCTGCTCCACGTCTTGTTAAGTACTGGTTATGTCTAATACAATTGACCGTCACAGTTGGATAAGTCTTTGCCCCTTAGTTTTCTCATCTGTAAAATGAGTCAAAGTATTAATCACTTCATGAAGTTCTTTGTTTTGTTTTCGTTTTGTTGTTGTTGTTGTTTTGAGACAGGGTTTGTTTGTGTAGGTAGCCCTGGCTGTCCTGGAACTAGTTCTGTAAACCAGATTGGGCTCGAACTCACAGAAATTCACCTGCCTCTGCTTCCTTAGTGCTGGGATTGAAGGTGTGAGCCACCACTGCCCTGGCTGGGCCTCTTTTATTAAAGAAACTAAGATGTGAGAAGAGCTTAGAACAGTAGCTAGCATATAGCAAGTACTTAGCCTGTCTTAGCTGATGCTTTCATTGCCTCCACTACAGCTGTTATTGCCATCACCATCATAAAATTTAATTGTTGATGACAGATGGTGCTGAGAAGATTGTGTTCATAAGTAGAAGACTGAAACCATATCCCCTTTTCAGTTTGTAAAACTTCAATTCAAAATGATCAGAGACCTTAATGAAAGACATGACCCTCCTAGAGGAAACCAGGGAAACAGGCAAAGGCTTTCTGTATAAGACTGTTGATAAATGGGGGCTGGTAAGATGGCTCAGCAGGTTAGAGACAAACCTAACACCCAACTTTATCCTTGAGACCCATATGGTAGAAGGAGTAAACCAACTCCTGCAAGTTGTTCTCTGGCCCTCATACATGTACTGTGGCATGCGCTCCTTTCTCTCCTTCAGAAGTCAGTAAATAATGCAATAAAAGAATTGACAAATGATGTTATGCCCTATTAAAAAGCTGCACAGTTGGAACACAGAGAGTGAAGAAACAACCTATAATATGGGTAGAAGTCTGTTTCCTTAGTGTATTTCAGTTATTTGACAGGGGAGTGAGACCCAGAATATAGAACTTAAACTGAGCAGACAGTTTTCAAAACAAGTACAAATGGCCAATAAATACATGAGAAAAATGTTGAGGAATTGGAGAGATGGCTAAGCCACTAGGAGTGTGTACTGTTCTTGTAGAGGATTGAGTTTGGTTCCCAGCACCCGTGTAGGGTGGTTCATGACCACCCATAACTCCAGTTTTGGGGATTCTGATAATTCTGGCCTCTGTGGGCATCCACATAGATACACACACACAACTTTTATGAAAATGTTCAACATCTTCAGCCATCAGCGAAATGCAAATCAAAGCTACATCGAGATTCTGTCTCACCAGAATGGCTCTTGTCATCAAGCAAAAGCAGCAAATATTAGTGTTGATATTGGGAGCTGGAGAGGAGCTCCTATGTGTTGTTGGGAATGTAATTAGTACAACCAGTATGGAAGTTCTTCAGAGTTAAAACATAGGAAGAATCACCTTGCGATCCAGTTGTACCATCACCCCTGGGTATATACCAAAGGAACCGAAGGATGCCACTGCTGTTCTCAGTAGTCAGGTTATAGATTCAGCCTAGATGCCCATCGACAGATAACTGGGTAATGATATACACAAGGGAGTATTATTCAGCCATCAAAAGATTGGGATCAAATCATATGTGCAGGAAAATAGAACTAGAAATTATGTTAAATGGAGATAAACCAGACCCGGAAAGGTAAATATTGCATGTTTTCTCTCTAGATTTAAAGAAAAAGACGCGAAAGTAGGAGGGGAGGTCATTTTTGTAAAGAGGAATGGAACCAGATGGAGGGGGAGAAGAGAGGGCAATCGGGGAGTGATAGAGTCAAGTACATTATGTATGTGAGTGAGAATGTTACAATATGCTAATAAAGTAAAAATAGGTAAATAAAAAGGGCCCAGTCATGGGAAAACAAGTCTTAGTTGTTGGACTGAGGATAGAACTCAGAGTGAGGGAACTTGCCTGGCATCTGTTACACCTGGGCGACAATCTTAGCTCAGCACCACCGGAAAAGACAAAATAACTTGTCCTTTTCTAAACATTTGTGACTTACCTCCTTTGCTGGATTGTAAGCTCTGAAATTAGACAACATGTTTAAAGAGTAAAATGGAATCAGAGAAAGACTAATATAGAGAGCAAGGGAGATTTAAAGAAACACCTAAAGAAGTCTAGGCATCTTTATTACAGTAGATTATTTTATTAAAAGTACTTAGTGAAAGGGCAAGGTGGTGTATCTTAAGGGTGAACACTTGCCTAGCATGTGAAAGTCCCTGTGTTTAATCTCTCTTGTGGTGGGGGAGATGTAGGGGAGGAATAAACACTGAAGGCTGGTTGGAAGTAAGAATATAAGCCCAAAAGTTCTGTAATTATTTTGGTAGGGTGTGTGGATTATATGTATTGGTGATTGACTTCAAGTCACCAATAATGCATGATCACATTAAGGAAAAAAAAATTTCTATTGGGATCATTAACCAAGTGTAAGTCCAAATTTGAATTCTCTACTTCATGCTCCCTGTGTCTTCTATCCAGTCTGTTGTATGAGTCTGAATTTGTGCCTGCCTGCTGTCTGGTAAGTCTGTGCCTGTGTCTGCATGATGTGTGTGTGTGTGTGTGTGTGTGTGTGTGTGTGTGTGTGTGTGTGTGCGCGCACATGCGCGCGCGTGTTGTGTAATCATTTGTGTCTGTCTGTATGTCTGTCTTTGCTCTGTATTTACTGAACAGCACAGAAAACATAACATGGGGGAAAGAGTGGGATACTTTATAGAAATCTTTAACAGATTTTTTTTTAACAAGGGATTAAGTCACTGACTCCAAATGATCCTAACTGATCCAGGCAACAAACTACTACAAACGCCATTGTCTATGAACCAGTATCCATAAGTAGATACTCATTTTAGATGGTTGCTTTCAACTTCTGTATTTGTTCCTTTCAGCAAAGGGTACACATGCATTGTTCTGGATCAGGGGCATGGAAAGAGTACATTATTTAAGATCATGGCTATGCCATTAGCTTTGGTTGCAAAAGTTGATTATATGGGAAATCCAAGGCAAGTAAGGTTGATTGTTCCATTGTTCTTTCTCTTAAAGACAGATTAAACAAACAGGGCAAGTATATCCTAAGATAGAAATCTTTTAAATGACTTTCACTTTGGCTGTGAGTTCAGCAAAAGTTCCAGTCTCTTAGAATGTGAGAGACATTTTCATATTGCATTGCCACAGTGGGTAAAGAAGTTGTGAAATAGAAGTCATGCATATTTTTGTTTTTGCACTCATATGTATGGATTGTAAAAACCTTGGTTTTCAAGGACTGTGGACTATGAATCTTTCCTGAACTTTTCATAATGTTTAGTCCTACATGGCAATTTTAATTGCTAGGCTAATGCTGGTAATTTACAAAATGTCCTCCATTCAGTGCTGTGTGAAGATTTATTAGAGGTGAAATCAGACCATAAGGTTCTCTGAGGTGAGCACATGTGTGCCTGGTAGGGATGAGTGTCAGCAAGCTTAGAAGTGCCCTTTCCTTCCTCATGATACCCAGTTACTGGCATTTTCTCTCTTAATTGTGAATTTTGTATCTGATGACAGATATAACCATTTTAGTTTTTTATTTTAGGTCATAATTTCTACATTTCAAAAGTTCTTTATTAAGCAAAAAGTTTTGTTATTTGAAACCTTTTTATTTTGCTGTTATTGGTTTCATTTTACTATTTGCAAAATGAGAAAACCAACTATAGCCTATTCCTTTCATCAGGGTTAAATTTCTGCTGATATTTTGAGAGTGATTTTGTTTGTGCTAGATGTCCTCTACCCTATGATGTATTATTATTTCTTGGCCTGTATTTAAAAAAAAAATGTTACTATTCTAGATGTCATTGATCAGAGTGAATCGCTTTGGTTCCCGGGGAGGTGGAAGAAAAACTCTGAAAGTAAAGAAGAAAGCTTCAGTGAGGCAAGAATGGGATGTAAGTTTGGGATAATAAATAACATGTTCTGGGGAATGGACATATGACTCTTGTCATGTGTTATGACGGAGCTCGGCTGTAATAGGGTTGGGTGGGTTTCTAGGCGTGTTTCTGGTCTTGGAAGGAAGAACAGGATATTGCCCGCCCCCCAGGTACATATACTAAGGGTAATAACTTGTAGTTCCTTCCAAGAATTAGAGTTTTAGTGAGATAGAAACTGTTCTCAAAAAAAGGTTTCTTCTGCAGCTTTCTGTAGTGACCACACTTTCTTTGCTAAAAAACTTTACGATTGCCTCATGAAATCCTAGTATGTGGGAATTATGGCTTCAGTTAAGTTTACTCATTTTGAATATTTATTGCCTGTTTTAAAATAATGGAGTGCTTTATTTCCTGTATAACACTTAAAATAGGCTATTGGCTAGAAGACATTTAGAAGTAATCTGTTTTAACATTATATTAACAATATTGGTTCCTAAAAAAAGGATTTTTTGGTCTTAGGACTTTCAATCAATTTTCAGCTACTAAAACTCAGTAACTGTTAATACATATTTTAAAAGCTCATTCTTTTTTCCTTTTAAAAGAATACTGTGAATGATCTAACAGTGCATCGGGCAACTCCTGAAGATCTGGTAAGTTTAACCCTGAAAGTTGAGTCCTGGACTATGTTTTAGTTAGTTCGGGTTTCTACCTTCAGAACAGAGACCGTTGTCCCGTCTGGGAATTGTTTGGCTTTATTTTATCTGTTTACATCTGTATATCTTAAGAAATTTCTGATTTTACGGAGGCTTATTAGCGACTGTTAGATTTTTACAGTCTTATTACTTATCTAGAATTGACCTATAATATAGGTCTCTGTTTGTCTTTCCTGTCTAGAAATATCTTCGGCATTTTGTTATTATTATTATTGTTATTTTAAAGACAGGCCTGTGCTGTGTAGCCCTAGCTAGCCTGTCCATGGTGGTGACTAATCATCTTTCTGTCTTTGTAGATGTGCCTAGCCTTGACTTCTCTTACAGATGGAATGCAGTATGTGGTTTCTTTTATGTAGCCTCTTTTTCTGGCATATTTTAAAGATTCATCCATATTATAGTATTTATCTCTACTTCATTCCTATCTGTATGAGTTTCAATGTTCCATTGAATGGTGATTCCAGATTTGATTTATCTGTTAGTCAGTTGTACATCTGGTTTATGCTTCTTTTCTATTATGAGTAATACCATTGTTGATATTCATGTACAAGTCTCTATGTGAACATATGTATATTCAGGCATTTGTGTATATCTGGAATAGAATAGCTAGGTCTTGTGTTCATATTGGACTTTATGAATAACTGCCAAACTGTTTCCAAAGTGCTTTCATGGTTTAAATTCCGCCAGAATGTGTGGAGCTTCCAGTTTATACACATCATTATTGTCACCTTTAAAAATGTTAATTCTCCTGGTTGGTATAAAGTACTGTCTCATTGTGATTCTGATTTGCATGTTCACAATTCTTGATTACCAGACTTTTTGGTAGTTTGCATGTTGCATGGGTAAAACTTCATTAGATGATCCAGTTTTGTTTGTATTTACAAGTCTGAGCACTAGAGTACTTGTAAAGGCAAATGTCTACTTTTATTCCTCAGTCACCCCAGTGAGCTCTTCCCTTCCCACTCTTTAGGAGCTCTGGCTTCTATCTCCTCTGCCTCAGGAGCTCTCCTTCCCTGGATATCTACATCATCTGTGACCTCACTTCCACGTGAATCTACTGCAGAGCTATACACACAGTGCACCATTGACTTGGAAGTAATGCAGTTATCATGAAAGGGCTGTGCTTTACCAAAGACGACTTTGGTGGATTTTGTACCCTTTATATCATGTGTAAAGTGTTAGTGTTGACCACTAACTGATATTTTAGTACTCGCTGTATGAGTTTCAATCTGTGAATTGAAGTACAGTAGGGTTTTGATAGTCTGTACAACTGTAGTAGAAGTTAATATTTTTATGTTTTTAGGCGAGACCTCCAGGTTCTTGATACTTCTCTTTTAGATCATTTTTGAAAACTTAGAAGACTATGAAAGTTTTTAGCTATGAATGTACACACATGCATGCATGCATGCATGCATGCACACACACATGCTGAACCAGAAAGAAATAAGACGTGGTGAACTAGTGTAAGTGGTCTTACATAGGAGCATACAACTTTGCTACTGAAAACATTCCTTTACAGTTTTTTCTTCTGTATAGGTCCGCCGTCATGAGATACACAAGTCAAAGAATAGAGCATTGGTGCACTGGGAGCTTCAAGAAAAAGCTTTGAAGAGAAAATGGAAGAAGCAGAAACCAGAAGCTGCAAGTCTTGAAAAAAGAAGATTGTCTATCATGAAGGAGGTACTGTGAATATTTATTGTCTTTCGAGTTCTCTTTTCCTCGGGTTGACTTCATTGGAGAGATTCTAGTGCTTATTACGTCTGTAACAGTGAGCTATGTGGTGGCTTTACAGAGAGCAACAAGATGCTGAGTGGAGTCTAGTGTGGACAGCACTAGGGTGGGCAGAGTCTAGTGCAGAGAGCAGCAGCACGATGGGCGGAGTCTTCTGTGGACAGCAGCAGGGTGGACAGAGTCTAGTGCAGAGTACAGCAGGATGGCTGGTGTCTAGTTTGCTGCATTAAGTGTTGTTTCCACAACTCTTTAGCTCTGTAGCCTAGATTATATAGCTCCTTGAATTTTCTTTTTTCCTTTTTCTCTTTCTCCCTTTCAAAAAGTAGCTTACAAAGTGGCATGTTCCTTCTGCCATTGTCATAATACTTAATTGTGGATGGTTGACTCCCACTCCATCTCCGCCATCTCCCCACCCTTCCTCCTGCCTGCCCCACTGATTCTTCTACCTCCAGCATTCCCCATTTCATTTCATATCACATGTATTCTCATCATCTTTTTTCCAGTTTCATGGTCCTGTAAGAAAGTTTTCTGACCTCTATACACAATTACTCCCACGTAAATATACATACTTTACAGCTATGTCCACATACTTTACTAGCGTCCACACATAAGAGAGGACATGCTGATCTCATCTATTTGGGTGTGGGTTGTCTAACTTAATATTTTTAGTTCTATTCATTTGCTTTTACAAACTTTGTAGCTTCATTTTCCCTACATTAGCTTGATATTTTTTTTTTAAATCTTTAAAATTCTTAGCTGTGTTTCCAGGCAGTGGTGGCATATACCTTTAATTTCAGCACTTGGTCAGGCAGATCTCTGTGAGTTCAAGGGCAGCCAGGTCTAAAGAATGAGTTCTAGGACAGCCAGGGCTGTTATACAGAGAAACCCTATCTCAAAACAACAACAACAATAAAAAAACAAACAAAAAATACCCCCCCCCCCAATTCTTGGCTGTGTTACAAGATTTTAATGGCATAATACTTAAATTTTTTTTTTGAAAAAAAATGTATGTGTATGATGTTTTCTCTTCATGTATGTCTGTGTACCATGTGCATGTCTGATGCCTATGGAGGCCAGAAGAAGGTATCAGATCCCTTAGAGGTGGAGTCACAGACAATTGTGAATTACCATATAGGAGCTAGAAATTGAATCCAGGTCCTCTGGAAGAACCACCAGTGTTCTTAGCCATTGAGCCATCTCTCTAGTCCTGGCATAATGATTTTAAAGAGATTACCACAGTCTTTGGCAAATAGTGCTCTATATCTGTAAACTTCTGTAATTATGTCTCAGTTCAACAGAATGAAATAAAATCAAATATTTTGTGTGCCTGTTGATCTAGGTCATCAGCCATTTACCTCTGACTTAACCTTTTTGCCTGCTCCAGTGTTTGAAGATGTAATCAGATTTGTAGGGTGGATAGTCTGGGAAGTCAGAAGGAACGATAGCAGAGCAACCTTTTTATCTGAGCTGAAGTCACAGTGAAAGAATGTGCTGTGTGTGTGCCTTCTTGACCAGGCTTAGCTTACAATGTGTGCTCTCTGTGTGACCTTTCATGGTGACTTTAAGTCACATGCTGCCTTTTGAAAAATTCCTTGGGTTCTTAAGAACAGTGGTTCTCAATCTCTTGGTCGTGACCCCTTTGGATCAAACAACTTTCACAGGGGTCACCTAAGACTATCAGGAAACACAGATATTTACAGTACAATTCATAACAGTAGCAAAATTACAGTTATGAAGTGGAAACAAAAATAATTTTATGGTTTAGGGGGGGGTCACTGTAGCATGATGACACAGCTGTATCAGCTGTATTAAAAGATTGCAGTGTTAGGAGGGTTAAGAACCACTGTCTCATAGAAATTTTATGCATTAGGAAGAATGGTTTCTCCCAAATAAATGTTTCCATGACTTGAAAAAAGAACAGTGGGTTCTGAGAATGCGACTTTACATCTTGTGATCTTGGGCCTGTCATTCACATTTGGTATATGCCAGTTCTCACTGAAAGGCCCCAAACCACAGATCTGACCTAGAAAACCAGATGATCTCTTTGGGAGGGATTGAACTCAGGACTGGTTTCTTTCTCTAGCTTTAATTTCCTTTTCTTTTTTATTTTGAGGTTTTATTTTAATTTTTTGTCTATGAGTATTTGCCTGCATGTATGCTTGTGTGTCTGGTGCCATTGGAGAGAAGAAGAGGGTGTCGATCCCCCCCCCTCCCCACGCCCCAGAACCAGGCCACAGAGTTGTGAGTTCAATGTGAAGGCTGGGACTTCAGCCTGCTTCCCCAGCAAGAGCCACGAGCTGTCTCTCCAGTCCTGCTAGCTTTTCATAGTAGATGTAGTGGGAGAAGAACAGTGAGAGAAGAGGGGTCTAAGGAATGCTGCTTCCTCCCTCTGTAGTGCAGTGACTCTCAGTCCTGACTGCACATGAGGGTTCATCATGGCTGACATGCTCCTCAGGAGGCTGGGGAGGCACTGTACCTGGACTAGTGAAGCTAGGTGTGGACAGTTTCCCAGGGTGTTTTCCTGTACTGCACGGCTTCAAAGCCACAGCTTTGGTGAGATTTAGATGTTTCCTTTTAGTAATGGCTCTGACTTAGTAAGGCTAGTGCAGTGATCTTTGGCCACAGGAACAACCTGCTCCAAGAAATGTTACAGAGACTTAGCAGAAGAGGGCAAATCAGTGGCCTTACTTGAGACCTGATTGTAACTAATACCCTGTATCAACATGATTAGTAAGATTATCCCTTTGTCAATTTCTTCTGAGCCATAGCTATGCCGATCCCATTATATATTACATATAATGTAAGTTATAATCCCCAAGATCTTCATTTCATGGACTTGGTCCACCAAAGATAGAAACTTGGTTCATAAGATAATGCAATTTGTATTGTAATAACATTCCAAGTACTGCTAGCATATACAGATTTTCAGTGGATACCATCCTTCTGCCACCCCTGTAGGGTCCAGGAGGTGCTTAGATCTCGGTTGACATGCCAGTATATCTTAGAAATCAATATGTAGAAATAAATTTACCTTTTAAAAAATGCCTAGGCTAAGTATAGATTTGCCATAATTTATTTATTGATTGTTTTATTTGTGGACACTGATATTGTGTATTAGAGTGCAGATTAAGCTTCTGGGAAGAAAAGGACTCAATATACAGAAATTTAAACAAAACACAAATTTGGCTCTCTTGTGGAAGGACTCAGAGGTAGCTGGTAGAGGGCCCTACAGTTCTTCAGCACATGACTTAATACAGGATGGCTGTTACAGTGTCCTTCAGTTGTTTGCAAGCAAACAGCAAGGGGAAATAGACAGTGTCTGCTATTGCTTTTATGCTAGCCAGAGTTTGAGTCAGTGTTAGAAATGGAGTTACTTTGATTTTTAACATTGCTTACGGCTTAAGAATGCCATCTGGTGGTGGTAGATAGAATTGACTCATCTTTGGCCTGTGTCTTTGCTTGTATGTATGTTAAAGGCCTTCAGTAGAAAGTACACGATTAGAGGCACGATTGTCGTGGTGCTTTTGTGTAACCATCTCTCCAGGGTAAAAACCTAACTTGTTTATAAATACCAAAGCATAACATTTTTTGTTTAATCCTAAAACCCACACCTTGTTTTTTAAGTCACAGACCGGGTATGACCAGTTAGTGGATTATCAGAAGACTTCAGTGGTAGGAACACCTTTGCGTTTATGGCTCAGATATTTTTTTTTTTAAATAGATTTCTTTTGAGAGATCCTCAAGCTTTTTCTTTTTAAAGTATTTTATTTATTTATTTATTTATTTATTTATTATACAGTGTTCTGTATTATGTATACATGTATGCCTGCAGGCCAGAAGAGGGCACCAGATCTCATTACAGATGTTTGTGAGCCACCATGTGGTTGCTGGGAATTGAACTCAGGACCTCTGGGAAGAGCAGCCAGTGCTCTTAACCACTGAGCCATCTCTCCAGCACCCTGGCTCAGATATTTTTATTCTGTGTTTTTAAACTATATTATTATTTACTAATGGGTTATGAAATCAAATAAATGGGCTATAGCCATCACTTAAAACTAGAATGGAATAAAACTTAAAAAGTCTTTCTCATGTGGAAATCCTATGTAAAAGTCTTATTTTAAAAAGTTTGTGCGTTTTGGGAGAG
Source organism: Cricetulus griseus (assembly GCF_003668045.3). Taxonomy (NCBI): domain Eukaryota; kingdom Metazoa; phylum Chordata; class Mammalia; order Rodentia; family Cricetidae; genus Cricetulus; species Cricetulus griseus. The sequence goes on along the minus strand of NC_048597.1, from coordinate 46,064,730 downwards.
CAGGCCTTATTCCTCACGTGGACTGCACAGTAGAGCTGGCCCAGTTGGCAGAGGTGTGGGTGAGCTAGCCCCAAGTTGTGAGTGTGGAAGAGCTGTCTCTACTAATCATCTGTGAGGTAGTGGTGGGGCATGGGAGAGATGTCCCCCCTTACCCCTTGTCCTTGCTGCCTGTGACAGACGAGGGTGCTGACCCTCTCCCTTACCAGCCCTGCACCTCACCTGGACAGCAGAGCAGAGCTGACCCTACTGACAGGAGTGTGGGAGATCTGGCCTGCCTCTCATCTCATAGGGAGGTGTGGAGGTGGGGGAGACCTCCTCCATTCACTGCCTGTGGCAGGTGGGAGAGCTGACCCTGAGGTCATAAGAGTGGGAGAGCTGTCCCTGCCCCTCACCAATTATAGTACTTGAGAGGGTGGCCCCCATACCTCACCTGGTTAGCATAATAGAGCTGGCCCTGATGTCCAGGTATGGGAGAGCCGACCCTGAGAACTGCTGCAAGGGGTGAACTAGCCAGGGCAATGTTGGGGAGCTCATCCTGGTGATAAGGACAGGGGAGAGCTGGCAGGCTGACCAACCCTGCAACTACCTAGGGCCAGAACCAGCGTTATGAGTTGGCCCACCCCAAAATCTACACCATCTATGATCTGCTGGAGCACATGAAGGGGCTGGTCCTGTAGACCCAAAGCTGCAGGATCTCCATGACATGGGACAACAACAGGATATCCTAGAGGAGTCCCAGTGAGGGTCCAGCATCGATAGTGTAATAGAAACCAGAGGCCTAGAACCAGACCATTGACTCTCTGCAATCAATGAACACTTGCAAGTAAAGATATATGGACAAAGGGGTTTATTGTGTGACTCACTGTGTCCCACTACAGCTTCCATGGGGAGATCCCCGCCCCGTTTTTGTCTCTTAAATTTTGTTTTATGGGGGGGGGGTTGCAAGGGCAGAGGTCAGATAGAAAGGGATGGGGAAATGAGTAGGGTTGAGATGTATGATGTGCAAGATGCAAAGAGTAAAAAGAAAGTTAAAAAAGTATATGAGAGAGTGAGTGTATATGTGCATGTGAGTGTGTGTGTGTGCATATATACGTGTCTGTGTGCATGTGAGTGTGTGCATATATATGTGTCTATGTGCATGTGAGTGTGTGTGTGAATATATGTGTCTATGTGCATGTGAGTGTGTATTCATATATATGTGTCTATGTGCATGTGAGTGTGTGTGCATATATGTGTGTCTATGTGCATGTGTGTGTGTGTGTGCATATATGTGTCTATGTGCATGTGAGTGTGTGTGTGTGCATATATATGTGTCTATGTGCATGTGTGTGTGTGTGTGTGCATATATATGTGTCTATGTGCATGTGTGTGTGTGCATATATGTGTCTATGTGCATGTGTGTGTGTGTGCATATATGTGTCTATGTGCATGTGTGTGTGTGTGTGCATATATATGTGTCTATGTGCATGTGTGTGTGCATATATGTGTCTATGTGCATGTGAGTGTGTGTGCATATATATGTGTCTATGTGCATGTGAGTGTGTGTGTGTGCATATATGTGTGTCTATGTGCACGTGAGTGTGTGTGTGCATATATGTGTCTATGTGCATGTGAGTGTGTGTGTGTGTGCATATATATGTGTCATGTGCATGTGAGTGTGTGTGCATATATATGTGTCTATGTGCATGTGTGTGTGCATATATATGTGTCTATGTGCATGTAAGTGTGTGTGCATATATGTATGTCTATGTGCATGTGAGTGTGTGTGTGTGCATATATATGTGTCTATGTGCATGTGAGTGTGTGTGTGTGTGCATATATATGTGTCTATGTGCATGTGAGTGTGTGTGTGTGCATATATATGTGTCTATGTGCATGTGAGTGTGTGTGTGAATATATGTGTGTATATGTGCATGTGAGTGTGTGTATTCATATATATGTGTCTATGTGCATGTGAGTGTGTGTGTGTGCATATATGTGTGTCTCTGTGCGTGTGTGTGTGTGTGTGTGCATATATATGTGTCTATGTGCATGTGATGTGTGTCTATGTGCATGTGAGTGTGTGTGTGCATTTATGTGTGTCTATGTGCATGTGAGTGTGTGTGTGTGCATATATATGTGTCTATGTGCATGTGAGTGTGTGTGTGTGCATATATATGTGTCTATGTGCATGTGAGTGTGTGTGTGCATATATATGTGTCTATGTGCATGTGAATGTGTGTGTGCATATATGTGTCTATGTGCATGTGAGTGTGTGTGTGTGCATATATATGTGTCTATGTGCATGTGAGTGTGTGTGTGCATATATATGTGTCTATGTGCATGTGAATGTGTGTGTGCATTTATGTGTGTCTATGTGCATGTGAGTGTGTGTGTGTGCATATATATGTGTCTATGTGCATGTGAGTGTGTGTATTCATATATGTGTGTCTATGTGCATGTGAGTGTGTGTGCATATATATGTGTCTATGTGCATGTGTGTGTGTGAGTGTATGTGTGTGTGCATACATATGTGTCTATGTGCATGTGAGTGTGTGCATATATATGTGTATATGTGCATGTGACTGTGTGTGTGTACACATATCTGTATATGTGTCGTGTATGTTCCAGATCACAATGTAATATATTTTCTTCAAAGCTACAGATAACTGTAATTGCCCCACCTACTGTTATTTAATATTGCCGTTGGCGGGTTTTAGGATGGTCATGGCCCATGGTTAAAAGCAAATTCAGCAACCATAATCAATAAAGGTTGATATTTAAGCTTTTAAAGTGTTGTGTTTGGTGCCTTCCTTAGTCCTTTTCCTTAGTGATTTTAAGAACTGAATATATTCTCCTCTGAACAGTATTTGTTTTTTTCTTAATATGTGTGTAGATTCTTTCTGATCAGTACCAGACTCAGGATGTGCTAGAGAAGTCTGATCAGCTGATGGCTGCAGCCAAATGTCTGTTTGTTGATGTTCCTCGTAAGCGCACAGGTATGTGTTCAATCCACACAAAACCCACTCTTCTTGATTTTTTTTTTTTTTTTTTTTTTTTTTTTTTTTTTTTTTGAGACAGGGTTTCTCTGTAAACAGTCCTGGCTGTCCTAGAATTTGCTCTGTAGACCAGGCTGGCCTTGAACTCATAGAGATCCATCTGCCTCTGTCTCCTGAGTGCTGGGATTAAAGGTGTGTACCACCACTGCCCGGCTTTGTGCTTCTTTCTTAAACCCAGCTTGTAAGTAATTAGAATTCTAATTGGCTAGTATATGAAGATTACTGGGGCTAAGAGTCATAATTAGTTTGTTCTTTACTATGAATATGAAGTGTTATTATTCATCTAATGGAATTATTCATTTAAGGGAATTCATCTAAGGGAATTATTCATCTAAGGGAATTACCTACAAATGTATGATGTGAAGTGCAGTGTTTTGTACCTATAAAACGTGGCTTAATTTTTCTTTTTATTAAATTGCCACATAATTAAAATATGTATATTTATATATAGTTTGAATAAGCTTAACTTAAAATCTAAAGCAGCTTCAGTTTCCTGCCAAAAGAAACTTTGCTTATCTTTAGTTACATATGATTATTCTCACCCCCACCCACACCCCCAGGGTCCGAGTAGCCAAGACTGGCCTTGAACCCCTGAACTTCCTGCCTCTTAATTTGTGAGTGCTGACATTATAGACATGTATCACCATTCTTGGCTCCAACATTATTAATCCTAATCAGTATATAACTTGTTTAATCTTATAGAAACATGTGATTTATTTTTAGTAGAAACTTTGAATTCCAGGTCAGCCATTTATTAGAATAACTCTGGGCTAGTTACTTAATTTCTCCAAGTTTCAGCTTACTGATTTGTCAAATCATAGACTATATCTCATGGAATTGTGAAGGTAAGAATGAGTTTAGATATGTTTGATACATAGACATATGGGTAAGAGGAACTGTTTGAGATTTCCCTGAAGTAAAGGGAGCCTGTGACAGTGTAGAACTTTTGAAGCTGTTTAAGCAGATGAAAGAAATCATAATGACTTGGGTTCCTTCTGCAGGGTTTCCAAATGTAACAATGGCTCCAGATTCCTCTCAGAGTCCCATTGGAATAAATCAAGATCCTGGCACCCAGTCCACCCTTAATGAATCTCTCATAGAGCCTCAGGTAATGCATTGCGCTCACAACCAAATGCCTGTGTTAAAATGAAGTTCAACTTGACAGGGGCACTGTGGTAAACATTTAAAACGCTTAACTGTCAACCATTGTCCTGTCAGCTTTAAAGAGATGGTAGAAAAAGAAAACTGACTAAGGAGATTGGGAAAAGTCCACTAGAAAAAGAAGAGAACATCCAAGAGGATAGGAAGTTGCAGGATGGGTGTGTAATTGAGTGTGTGATGTGATGTGTGTGTGTGTGTGGAAGCCAGGACAACCTTGGTGTCATCCTGAGGAATACTGACCACCTCCTTTGAGACAGGATTTCTCATTGGTCTGGAATTCACCCACTAAGCCTAGACTGGCTGGCAAGGAGCCCTGTGGGATCTATCTCCCTGTCTCTGCCTCACAGTACTGAGATTAAAAGCATGCACTGCCATGCCTGGCCCTTTAGTGTGTTAGGTGTTGGACTAAATTCTTCATGCACATAAAACCCTTATTGATTGTAGGGGAAGAGAACTTGTAATGAGTAAGGTGTAATGAGTCAGAGAAGGAAAGGGAAAGATGGAATTGTCTGGTTAGGAATAAGTGTTCTAACACTGACCTTGTAGAAGCATTTTGAGTGGAGTGACCGGACAGAAGCAAAGTTGCAGAGCACAGATGGTTGCTGCAGAATGGGAAATGATTGTTTAAAGAGATTGTTGTGCCAGTAGTGATTGCTCAACCATGCAATACTAGCACTAGAAAGCTGAGAAAGACAAATTATGAATTTGGGGCCAGCCTCAGGAACATAACAAATTGAGTTAGCCTGGTCTAATCAAAAGCAAAAAATGAACAGAAGATAGTATCTCAGGGTGCACACAAGCTTAGTGTAAGAAGGGAAAGTTTTCTTATATTTAAATACCGAGAGCTGAAGAGAGCTCTAAAGATGCTAGAAGGATACTAGAGGAAGAGTTGAGAAGTTTCGGTGTTTGGCACACATGTGAAGGCAGGAGGAGAAATATCTGTTATGATAAAAAGAAACAATGAGTGAGCATGTAATCAGGTTGTGCTGTGGTTTTATTGTTGAGATAGACTCTTAATGAAGTAGACGATGAAGGAGAAGAGAGCACTGTGCACAGCCAGTCAGATGACAGCGAGAATGAACTGCCTAACTCCGTCAGCTCGCAGTCTAACAGGAACACAGAGAGGTATGTGTGTGTGTGTGTGTGTGTGTGTGTGTGTGTGTGTGTGTGTGTGTGTGTGCACATTTGACCATCACAGAAGAAACTGCGCATGCCATGAAAAGTCACTCCAAGTGTGCTGTGCCAGGATGTATTTTTGTTGTTGTTCATTTTTTTGTGACAAGGTCTCTCTATGTAGTCCTGACTGTCCTGGAACTCGCTTTGTAGACCAGGCTGACCTCCAGCTCTCAGAGATCCCAGGTACTGGGATTAAAGGCATGCACCACTGTTCTATATTCTAAAAGTTGTAGGAGTGCAGAAAGCTCTTTATTCCTCTTATACTCCTTTAGGTAAATATAAGTAAATGTATAGACATATATCTCCTGCCCTCTTCTTTCATATATAAAAGATAGCATTCTGTACTTGAATTTATCACCTGGCATGACCTGAAGTCACCCCCCAGCCTTCTGTAAGTTCTTAGGGATCACTTGCTTCAATTTTACATAACAGTGGAGCAGCTGCTGGACCGTAAATTGAGTGAATGTCAGATGGCCATTTGTAATATTTCCAGTACTTTGTTGTAACAAAAACACTATAATAAATATCTTATGATACGTATTTTTATATTATTTGAGATTCATATTTAGGAAAAATTGTTACAAGTGGAACTTGAAGTACTCAGGACTCATTTGAGGCCAGCCTGGTCTACAGAGTGAGTTCCAGGATAGGCTCCAAAGCAATACAGAGAAACCCTGTCTCAAACAACTACAACAAAAAAAAGAAAGAAAGAAGTAGAACTTGAAGTTTAAAATTTAAATGCTACAGTTTAGCTTTAAAATTGTCAAATTCTACTTTGTGAAGAACTGCACTCTGAAATTCCTTCCCAATCCCAGAGTACAGAGCGCTTCTCTTATTTTTTCTCGTGTGTGTGTGTGTGTGTGTGTGTGTGTGTGTGTGTGTGTGTGTGTGTGTGTGTGTGTGTGTTTATGTTTGAGATTCAGTCTCCTCAGGTTACAGTTTATTTTTGTATATGGGATGAGGTGCACAACTATTTCTCTTTTTAATGGCTTTCTGATAATCTTTAAACTACTAACGACCTCCTTCTCGTCCCACTGGTTTGAAAAGCTCCCGTCGTCACGAACTCAGTGTCTGTCTGAGTGTGGGCCCATTTCTGCACTTGCTGCTCTAGTGCTGTTGGCCTCTCTAGTCATTCTCTAGCACTGGAGAGTTGCTTAAGGAGGACTTGTAGTATTTATAGGCACCATAGCTTTTTTTTTCTATTTATTTTTTTATTTATTTTGAGACAAAGTCTCTTTATGTAGCCCTGGCTGTTCTAGAACTTGATATATAGACCAGGCTGGCCTTGTACTCACAGAGATCTGCCTGTCTCTGCCTCTTAAGTGCTGGGATTAAAGGTGTGCGCCGCCATGCCTGACTTTCCTACAGCTTTTCTTATATTTAGGGTGTTCTTGCTGGGCAGTGGTGTTGCACGCATTCAATCCCAGCACTCAGGAGGCAGAGGCAGCTGGATCTCTGTTGAGTTTGAGGCCAGCCTGGTTTACAGAGCTAGTTCTAGGACAGCCAAGGCTACACAAGCAAGCCCTGTCTTGAAAAACAAAAAACAAAAAACAAAAAACAAAAAACAAAATTAGGGTGTGTTCTTAGTAACATTAATCTATTTTTATATGAAAATTAATATCAACTTATTGAGCATCATAAAACAAAGCTTATTGATGTTTTGTGTTAGGACATTATTTTTCCCTTTTGTTAATAAGTGCTTTTTTTTGAGAAATGTTTTAACATTTTTCTTATGTTGGGTTTACTTATTTCTTGCTCAGTTTATCCCTTTGTTTAAGTGGAATTTTTTTTTCTTCCACTACATGTTGTTTTCCCTATGCAGTTGGGGAATTGAGGGCCTTGTGGGAGGCAGGTAACCACTCTTCATGAGCTTTGTCCTATGCACCCTTCCGTATATCTTCCAGCCTGTCATCATTTGTGTTTCAGTAGGCTCCTAATTTCTGCTTCTTACCTCAGTGTCCAGCTACATCACTGAGTCTTGTTAAGTGAGTTCTAGAAACAGTACTCCAGCTTCTGGGTTTAGCATCATGTCCCCTGCAAAGGACAGTTCTTGTTTCCTGTGTCTTACACCTCCTCTCTTCAGTGCATTACTTACAGAGCTATGTAAAACAATAGTGAAGTAGTAGGCATCTCTGCTGTGTTCTTTATCTTATAATAGTATGCTTGTTTTCTATTGGGGGAGTGTGTGGCCTTGTGCACCAGACCCTACCCATCATGATGTTTGGTTGTCCTCTCTTAAGATTGCATTGGTTAATAGTCCAGTTTCTTAATTTTTCAAAGAATTGGGCTCCTGGCTTATTAACTTGAGCTAATAGTTTTATTTCTCCCACCCCAGGTTTTTCCTCTTTACCTTGTTTCCTCTGTGCTTTCTTTTGTTGCTTCTTGACTTAGGAGTGTAGTATTTTTTTCAGTTGACAGAAATAAATGGATTATTTAAGAAAAAAGGTCATTTCAGTTGACTTTTCTGCTTTTCACTGAGAGTTGCCTATACATATATAACTAAAGGCAAAACAAAGCAAAACTGCTGAACCTCTCTGTCATTTCTAGTTTAATCACACTGTGTTCAGGCTGTGGTCTGTCATCTTTCTCCTTGTGGAACTTGGTGATGCTTTCTTTATGAGCTGTTTATGATCACATTTCTGTGAGTATTCCATGCACACGCTTGAGATGTGGCTGTGATTCTATTGGAAGGTATAACGTTCTGTGTGTACATCATAACACCTACCTTGCAGACTATGTTGTATTTCTTCTGTCTCTTTAGTTAATTTTGCCATATTATAGACCAAGAATGATGTATTAAAGACTCCTAGTTTTAACGTGCTTCTGTTTTTCTTTATCTTTCTTGTTTTAATATACTCAATTGAAGCTTAATACATCCTTTTTTTGTGAAGGTGAATGCTATACTTATAGGACATGTATATCTATAAATGCTATATCTTTACTTTGATCAATGGCTTTTAGCATCATAATCTCCATTGTCATAGTAAATATCTTTTGGTCCAATCTGTTTTGTCTGAGATTGGGAATAAAACCTCTACTTCTTGTTTCTGATTGACTGCATTATCTTTGCTTTTTACATATAGTCTTCTACATTTAGTCTTTTGCAGTTGTTTTATATTACTTGTGCTACATTTATTCAGTGGAGAGTGAGTATGGCCTTCTTAGTCAATTTGGAAATTCTGATTGGTGGAGTAAGATTGTAGTACTGGTTGATACAGTAGGTGTGTTAAATGTCAAATTTGCCATATTCACTAATAGTACCTCAAATTGTAGTTATTGTTTTTCCTTTCTGTTTTTGATTTGATCTCACTGAACCTCAGGCTGGCCTCAAACTGTCAGCTTCTGCCTTAGCCTCCTGAGTGCTAGGATTGCAGGCTCCCCCACTGTCTTTTTCTACATATGCATTGTTGCTCTTTAAAACATTTTGGTATTTGGCAAGATTGTAGTTCTGTTGTGATGGCTGCCTTTGTGTAGGAGCCTCTTGATAGGACTGTTAGTCCTGTTCTTAATCTTTGCTGTTAGCTGTGTGCTTTCTTGCTTTTCCTTTGCACATTGACTATTCAACTGAGCTCTTCTGCATTTCTCCCCTATTGTAGTTGCACCCTTAGTTTTGAATTGACAGAACATAAAGCATTTATACACTGTGCTTTCCTGTATGTCATGATTTTTTTAATCTGACAGCCGTGAAATTATTAAATGTTCATCCAGTCCTTTCATGTTCCTTGATTGTTTTGTAATTGAATCTTCATTAGCTAAAGCCCATGCTGTGGGGCCTGTGAATAGAATGTGCCTTGAATTCTTTAGACATTTTTCTTTTTTCCCTTTTATTGAAAATAGATTTTTTTTTTTCCTCATAGCCACTCTCTCTCTGTCTCTCATTAGAAAGCAAACAGGCTTCTAAGAGATAATAATAAAATTATCATAAATTATAATATACTATATTTTATTATAAATTATATATAACATATAATTTAAACATAAAATATATACTGAATAAAATATAATAAGATTTTAAAAAGCTGACACATCAGAATTTGACAAAGGAAGCAGAAAGAAGAGCCTAAGAGAATATACAAGAATCACTTGTTCCCACTTGTTCCCACACTCAAAAACTCCCATAAAAGCACTGAACTGGAAGCCATACTATATATACAGACTCATGCAGGCCCTGTGCATGCTGCCTCAGTCTTGTGACTTCATAGGAGCTTTACTCATGTGGATTTAGAGGGCCTTGTTTTCTTGGTGTCTTCCATCTCCTGACTCCTGCACTTTTCCCACCTGCTCTCTTACAGGTTCCCTGATCCCTGAAGGGAGGGATTTGATGGATGAATCCTGTTAGGTCTGAGTGTTCTAAGGTCTCTCATTCTTTAGCTTCTGTATTTGAAGTACTGCTGGCTTTTTTTTTTTTTTTTTTTTGGCAATGCTCTTCACTCTTGGTTAGCCTTATATGTTGCTTTTCTGAAGTCTAATACTATAGTAATTTTCTTGCTATAATAAATTTCTTCCTATAAAAGGAAATTTAGTGCATTTGTCCATTTAAAAATTTAAAAATTCCTCCTTTTGCCTGAAGAATAGACAGCTCATGTTTATAGCTGGGTAGGTTTATTAGCTTTGTCCTCTCTGTAGGGTTTTGGGTACAAATTCTTTACTCCGTCCTGTCAGTCCAAGCTGGCAATACTTCTGCTGTTAAAACTTTCTCAGGAGCTCTTGTTTTACCTGATAGGCTGTGTTTTACCTGATAGACAAGTGGTCCTCATGATCTTTCTTGGATAATCTCTCTTTTTGCCCTGGCTTCTGCTGAGATCACTGAGATGATCTGGACATTATATCTTGCCCTTCAAAACTAGCCAACACTTGGCAGCACACGTACCTTCCTCTCCAGAGCTTGCTTTCTTTCTTTCTTTCTTTCTTTTTTTTTTTTTTTTTGTTTCGTTTTTTTCGAGACAGGGTTTCTCTGTGTAGCTTTGGAGCCTATCCTGGCACTCGCTCTGGAGACCAGGCTGGCCTCAAACTCACAGAGATCTGCCTGCCTCTGCCTCCCAAGTGCTGAGATTAAAGGGGTGCGCCACCGATGCCTGGTTTACATTGTATTCTTTGTAGCACTTAGCTTTGCAATCTCCTCAGCGAAACTTCTTGATTTACCACTAATAAAATTCTGCTTTGTATACAGTTACACTAAAATTTCTATCACCCCAAACACTGGCTGGTCTCCAATTTCTAACAGCATGTTTTTTATGTTCTTTGGAACTTTAGAAGCTCCACTGGCAGTTGTATTCCTGTCAACTTTCTATTTATAGTATGTGAATTCTCTAAGGCAGTTTGGGATTTCTCTGCAGTGCCCCTCACCTCTTCCTGTGTCTTCAATGGAGGAATTACTAATATCCATTTCTACTGATAGTTCATTTAACACAATGTAGGCTACTTCTGTCATGGCTCTTTTTGCTTGGATACACTTTTAGCAAATGGAGTTCTAATGTGCTACATATAGTTTGTTTGAAATTGAGATTTATGGAGTGGCTTAATTAGATTATTTCTCCCTCTTTAATTTTGGAACAGTTTGATTTATAGTTCACAGATAAACAGCCTGTTCATTTACAACATAATTATTCAGTATTTTTTAAAGAATACATTAACAGTCATTTGGTCATCACTGCAATCAATTTTAGGTTATTTTTATCACTTCAGCAATAAAACACATTTCCTCCCAGCCAGCCCTTTCCACACTGGATAGCCACTAATATATTTTCTTTTTTTTTTCTGCATATTTTTTTATTTGAATTAGAAACATGATTGTTTTACATGACAATCCCAGTTGCCACTAATATATTTTCTGCTCTATAGATTTGCCTATTTAGAAATGTCATATACAGATCATGCAATGCACTGTTTTTGGTATTTGATGTCTTTCATGTTGTAATAGGTAACAATGTTTTATTCCTTTTTCTGGATGAGTAGTACTCCATTGAATAGCTAAACCACATTTTGTACATTCATTCATTATCCAGTAGATATTTAATTGTTTCTGGTTTCTATCTTCCCACTTCTTTTTTTTTTTTTTTTTTTTTTTTTTGAGACAGGGTTTCTCTGTGACTTTGGAGGCTGTCTTGGAACTAGTTCTTGTAGACCAGCTAGTGTGGAACTCACAGAGATCCGCCTGCCTCTGCCTCCCAAGTGCTGGGGCTAAAGGCATGTGCCACCACTGCCCGGCTTCTTCCCACTTCTTAAGTCTCAGTTCAAGTGAGAAATAAACTGTCAGCATTGTCAGTGCTGAGAATGTTTGTGGAAAAGGCTGAGGTCTGTTAGGCTTTCAGGCACTAAGGCCCTAAGCTCCTCTTCTGACTTCTGCCCCATCTCTGGTGCAAAGCATTCACTTCAATATGAGCAGACTGCTCTGCAGATGGGCTCTTTTAAAAGGGGAGACTATATGACAAAACTAGAAAGGCTAGCATTCCTGTGTAAGGGACCAGGGGACACAGAAACTGGAAGGCAGGTGGATTGATTTCTTCCCTAAGATGAGGGGCCTTTTGGCCTCCTACCTGTCTGTATCAGCTTTGTTCTGTTGCTATGATAAAATAACACGGAAAAAGGCAGCCTGAGGAAGAAAGAATTTTGGTTTAAAGTTGCAGAGGAGATCCAGTCCATTATGGCAGGAAGGTATGGCGACAGGAGCACCAGGCCAGTCTGTACCATTGTATTGGCAGTCTGGAAGCAGACAGTGGGAGGAGGGAGTGGGGCGCAGCTATAAATGCTTTACTCTCAAGCCTCACCGGAAGTGACAGACTTCCTCCAGCAAGGATACCTCTCCTAAGGTTCCATAACTTTCCCAAACAGTACCACTGACTGGGATCAAAGTGTTTGAACACAATATTGTCTTGTCAGCTAATGTCAATAGAATTGTTTCTTTAGTTGTGAATTGATGAAAACTCTTTCAAGCCAAGCATGTAAACAGTTGGACAGTTTAAATGATAACACCTATTAATTGCAGTTGTCCCACAATTTACAGGCTTCTTCACCAACTAAAGGAAGAGAATTCTGAGTTAATCAATCAATTGTGGACTGATATTCAGCAGAAAATAGCTACCCAGTCACAGAGAACCCCTCCAGGAACTCCATCCTCACTGCTCTCAGCAGAGGAACAGAAAGGCAAATTGCTCTTTTGTCATTATTTCCAGTAGTAAACTTTCTCAGGTTTTGTTTGTTCATTTTGAACACAATATTTTCAAATGCTACTTAACTTTTGGAGTCTTTATGCATTGACTAAAATCCTGATGAGTCTGTTCATGGGAGTGTTTTAGGGAAAAACATATTCCCTTAAAATGCTTTCTGCTGTGTTCTTCTTTCTCAGCGGCTTTGAATGCGACCGACGCTGTCAAGAGAATCCAGGCTGGGCTTCAGCCTGAGGAGTCTGCTGAGACTGCGGACTCCAGCTATGTGGTGGAGCAAGTGCTGAACTCAAGGAAGCAAAAGCAGCTGTTAAATAAAGGTCTGCACTTTCTCCCTTTACAAAGACAATTGTTAAACACATATCCTATTACAGCTTTATCAGTCATCCAGTAAATGTTTTTCCCTGACACTCATCCGATTGGTTGTATTTAAGTATGAGTTTGCTGAGGGAAAGATAAATCCTTTCTGTACACATAATATGAGAGAGTTATAATACGTTAGTTACAGATAATGTAAACTTGGTTTCAACACTGTAGGTTTTTAATTATAAAGACTGTGGTAACTTCTAACTTTTTGAAAGGTGGACAATTAAATGTTTTCTTGGTAATTTTGTATTTGTGGTTTTCCTGGTTTTCAAATAGAATTACTTTTGTCATTCTCAGTGAAAAAAAAAACAGATATGCGTGCTCCTTCCAAGCAGAAGAAAAACATGTTATCTGCCAGCACAACCTCCAAAGACTTACCAAGTAGCAACACCTGCAGCCTGGATATCCTCAAACACATGATAAATGCAGTGGAACATGAAATGGAGGAGTATGAGCGCTGGACGGGGCGTGAGGTCAAGGGGCTGCAGGGTGGCCAGGGCCTCACAGGCTTCACCCTGTCGCTGGTGAGCTCTCTCTGCCGCCTGGTTCGGTACCTTAAGGAGGTAAGAATGCAAGGTTATGTGACTCTTCAAGGTGTGAATATATGTGGATTGTTTTCTCCTTGCTTAATTTATTGCAACCTCCAAATAAGTAAAGTTAAATTTGAATAGTTTTATTTTACTCAGTTTTAGTTTGTCTGCAGTAAAAATCATGCTTGTAGTCCCCCTCTGTCATTTGACATCTACTTAGGTAAATAATTCTGATATTACTGTAAGCTTTAGAAAAATGCCATCAGTAAGAAAAAATGTGTAAGTAAATAAAGTAATATCTTATGCTAGTTGAAGTATTACTATTAGGGTATTTTGGTTTAGATAGCACTGTTAACTGGAGCTTCATTGTGTTGCTTTCCTCTGCTGGCTGCTCCCATAGCTCATTTTGGAGAGTTGCTTTGCCTGTAATCTGTAAGTTTCATAGGTGAGAAAACTGCTCATGATTTCTGTAGATTGGGAGTTGTCTAAGTGGAAGATGTCTTACTGTTGGGAAAGTAATTTGTACAATAAAGAATTGTTTGCTTATAAATTATAATTGGTCCTCAGGTGGTATAGAATTAGTAGGACATTTAATTTTCTATAAAATCTACTTAAGGAGCTGGGGTGATAACTCATTTGCTAAAGTGTTTGCTTTGATAGCACAAAGACTTGAGTTTAATTCCCAAAGCCTTTGTAAAGAAAACCCTGGCTGTGGTGTCCCAGCACAGGGGAAGTGAAGATTGCCATCCTTCACTTCATTAGCCAGCCAGTCTAGCCAGCCTAATTGGTGAACTCTAGGTCAGTGAGAGACACTGTATTTCTGAGAATGGCACTCGAGGTTTGCATGCTTGCACACCCTCATACACATGTACATGTGCACATTTAAAATCTACATATAGTTTATTTACTATGTATTTAAATCTGTTGAAAGATATGACAAAAACATTGAAGAAAATTTTACTTTAAGCAGTAGATACATCGCTGTAATTTACGTGTCATCTTCATGTGTTTTCCTAAAATTGCCTTGTAATAAAAGCTTTGTTATACTTCAGGCATGTGAAGGTCTTTTCAGTAGATCCTTATTCTGGGATTATTTCATTCTTTCCTTCAGAGTACTATTCATGTACCTTTCATGATGTGAACGGTATTGTAGTTAGTGGATTTCTTTCCCCCTTTTATCTTTATTCGATTTGTTTTTTGACAGTTCCATACACATACGTGGTATATTCTGATGGCTGTCACCCATCCTCTCTGTCTCCCTCCCACTCCTGTTATCCTCCTCCCACCTCTCAGCATCCTTTTCCCTTGAGCCCATAGTCCTGAAAAGTATGCGAGTGCTTAAAAAGCATTGCAGGCTTAGTAATGTGCCTTTCAGCTATTCACTTACTTCCAAAGCTGTGACATTTAATAGGAGAAATAGGTAATATAGTCGAATGTACTTGTTTTAAGTTATATTTAACAATCAGCTTTTGATTGGAGTATATCTCACAGCATGAAATTCAAAGATACAGAAGCACTAATTTTCATTCCTACTTGTAGCTAACCTGTTTGTTTCCTTGTAGCCCATGATTATGACCAGAGACAATAATAGGTCTTTTTAGAGATGGTCTGTGTATTCAAACAGTGTTTATGCACAGCCCTTCACTTTTTAAATGAAAAAAAAATGTAGCTCTTTAATTCTATATACCACTTATAAAAAGTGTTATATCTTTTTAAAGAAGGGACAAGGACAAAAAGGTGCATTTTTATTAATTAGATGTGCCTTCTAATGAAAATTTTAAATCTCATCATTGTCACGGTTCATGCTTTTCTGTAATTATCTTTGCTATCTTTGTAGAAATGAAGTTTTTAGTATGTGATCCTACTTTTGGGAATTTATTTTTGTTTTTGTGTTTGTAGAGTGAGATTCAACTGCGGAAAGAAGTAGAGACAAGGCAGCAGCTGGAACAGATGTTAGGTGATCACCGAGAGCTCATCGATGCTCTGACAGCTGAAATTCTTCTCCTCAGAGAAGAACATAGTACCACGCAGGTATTCACATGTTCTCCCAAAGGCTGCATGCTTAGTAGTGGAGCATGCCTATATGTATGTAGGGTTTTTAGGGAACATAATACCACACAAGTATTTACACGCTCTCCCAAAGGCTGCATGTTTAGTTCTGGAGTATTTCTGTATGCTTGCAGGTTTCTCCTGGAGCTGCCTCCGGCTTAGCTGCACTGTTGCCATTTCCCATCAGGCTTAGCAGCATCAGTGGGTTTGTTATGCCAGGGTCCTCTATTTGAAACTCAACTGCATATAATATATAGATAAGTTTCTAAGAAATATGCCATGGAGTGGAGATAGCAGGATCTACATTTAAATAGCTACCAATACTCTGTCCATTCATACAAAGTGTGAAGGAGTGTTCTGGTAGCCAGTTGTTATTTTAGAGCAGAGGAGAGCCTAGCCTTTAAGCCCTCCTGCAATGACGTCAGATGTTACTCATGGTTGTTTTCAGCGACTTCGTACTTGACTTGCTGCTTGACTAATTACTCTACAAAAAGACATACAATATCTTTTCTAGAAAACTGACTGCTTGCATGCTTCTTTAAGTGTGTGTGTGTGTGTGTGTGTGTGTGTGTGTGTTATGTGACAATATGTGTTCATGTGTGTGGAAGTATGTTGGAGGACAGAGGTTGATGTTGGGGTCAGCCTCAGTGACACTTTATCTTAGTTTTTGAGGTTGGTTTCTCATTGAAGGAAGAGATCACCAGTTTGGCTAGACTCTGGCCAGTGAGCGCCAAGAGTATTCCTGCCTCTGTGCTCCCAGCACTGGAGTTACAAACATGTGCTGGCATTATACATTGGTGCTGGGGATTTGAACTCAGGTTCTTATGTTTGTGTGGCAAGCACTTTACTGACTGAGCCATCTCCCTAGCCCCCTAAGCAGTCTTCCTCTGCATACTTTTGATGCATTTGGATATTGCATCATTGAATTTACTTGCTTGTGTTATTTGTATGTCAGTCGTCATCACTGACTATATGCTGCTTGAGAACATGTTTTATTCTATCTTTTTGTTGTGGGTAAATAATACTTGCAGATTGCTAGAAGAACAGGGCAGGCAGAGAAAAAGTAAGAGCAGATATCTTGAGGTATAAGTATAATTGGGGCTTCAGAGTCCTCACAAATGCAGTGTGGAAGAATTGCAAAGAGAGAGCAATCAGGATAGGGTTGGCTAAGATGCCTCACATAGGCAAATGAAATGGGGAACCACTGAAGAGAAGAGTCATGATGTGTCTTAAGTCTACTGTGTGTGCACTGTGCTCTGCTGTGCTAATTACCACACTAAGACTAAGACTTCCTCTTAGCACTGCTTTCAAAGTGTCCCATAAGCATATGGACCCCAGACTGATGTCTGGGAGGCCAGCACGGCCAGACCATGAACATGGACGTCAATGAGGAGGCCTTGGCACTCTGTGGGGCCCCTGGTAGTGGATCAGTATTTATCCCTGTTGTAAGAAGGGACTTTGAAAGCCCATCCCACATGGAGGGATCTCTCAGCCTGGACACATGGGGAAGGGTCTAGGCCCTGTCCAGGATGATATGACTGACTTTGGGGAACCCCCATGGAGGGCCTTACTCTCCCTGGGGAGCAGAGGGAGATGATGTGGGGGGCTGGTTGGGGCTTAGGGGAAGGGGAGGGAGAGGGAGAGGGAGAAGGGATTGACATGTGAAGCAAGCTTGTTTCTAATTTGAACTAATAAAAAATTTAAAAAAAAGATATGATGAGGCTATAATCGGCAGGGAAGGTTTGGAAATACAACAAGCTCAAGGTGATAAGCTTTATGATGATATTTTTATAATTTTGTTATTTCAAGAAACGGATTTTTTGTGTAGTCCTGGCTATCCTTGAAATAGCTATGTAGATAAGGCTGGCCTCTAACTCACAGAGATCTGCCTGCCTCTGCCTCCTGAGTGCTGGGATTAAAGGCATTCACCACCACTGCCCAGTCCTTATTGTGACTTTTTTTTGGGTGGGGGAGACAAGATTTCTCTGTGGCTTTGGAGGCTGTCCTGGAACTAGCTCTTGTAGACCAGGCTGGTCTCGAACTCACAGAGATCCTCTACCTCTGCCTCATGAGTGCTGGGATTAAAGGCGTGAGCCACCACCACCTGGCCATGAATTTTTAATGATCAAAATGGTACATAATTTACAAATTTCCAAATTGGTTAGAATATTTTAGTATCACATCTAAAATGTAGTTAAATTTGGACATGATCGTACATGCCTCTTATCTCAACATTATGGAGACAAGAGTAGATTGACCACTGTGAATTTATGGTCATTATTTATACAGTATCATTAAAAATAGAAAAAAAAAGAAAGAATGAAAGAAATGAAATAAAGAAGGAAGGAAGAAAGGAAGAAACAAAGAAAGCCAAGGAAGAATCATTGTAGTAGAGCGTTTGCTTCATTTAGGGCTCTTTGGCCAGTATATGCAATACTGAAAATAAAATAGCACCGATTATTGGAAAAAATAAAGCTCTTAACAATTTTGTTGCTTATAACTCTAATTCTCCTTTGTAATAACAAAAAGAGTAAAGACTGAGGATATACAGTTATTGTTTATTCAGGTAGCTTTTTCATTTAATATCATTTAATTCATTTCCTATTATACTAAATTCCGTGAGTAAGAGGAAACCATGATTTCATACTGTTAGAAATAACATGGGAAAGGAATTTGTATTTTGGTTTCCTACTCAAATGGACTGTGTTCTGATAATAAAGTATAAATTTGAATGTAGTGAGCCCATATTATAAAAAAGAGTATTCATAAGTTTACAAAGCAAAAATTTATTACTTTCTATCTTCTATCATTCAATAAAGGTTAAGAATTATATTTTGCCCATATTCAAAAAAAAAAAAAAAAGACTAAGACTTCACTGTGCTGTGTGACTACAGCAGAGAGTGCTGCTGCCTTATTGGGTAATTTAGTGTCTCTTAACTCAGGTTCTAACAACTGTTTGGATTGTTTGAACAATAATATGCTTAATGCTTATAAATAATGTATATATGTAGAAATAAAGAGTCATAAATATATTTTGTTCATAAATGGGTGCAATTTTTTTTGTTGCTTTTTGAGACAGGGTTTCTCTGTATTGTTTTGGAGCCTATGGCTCAGCTGTTAGGCTCACAGCCAAAAAATGGCTGCAATTATTTATCAGCAAGATATGTGTGCCTTTACAATACCATACAACTATCCTAAGCTCAGAGTTATATTGGACATCATTATTCTATAGTGTGTTTCTACCAAGAACTTACATTTTTAACATAGCTGCTTCCAGAAACCCAGCCATGAGCAGATTTGATTATTTTTTGGTTGGCTTTCTTATTATGTTTGAGAGTGAGCCTCACTATGTAGTGTAATGCGGCCTTGACCTTGTGATCCTTCTGTCTGAGCTTCTTGTGTGCTAGAATTGCAGATGTTTGCTGCCATGCTTGGCTAAGCAGATTTGATATTACCAAAAAGAGTATAACAAAATCCCGTTTTCAAACTCTGAACTGTTGCCACTTAATAGTTGCATAGACTAATTCTGCATAGAAGATGTCTTTACTGGTGTCTCCTTAGAGTTGAAGCTGTCCTCTTGTGCCCCTATAAAATCACTGTTGTCTCAGACTGCAGTTTGAGAGCAGAAGTAGAAAAGGTAGCAGGCCATTAAAGCAGAACATTGCATCTAGGAGCTGTCAGATTGATCCAGATGGGGCATAGCAGCCTGGTCTAGAGTGGAAATGGGAAACTGAAGATTGAGCAAATTCAAAGTGTATTTTGAAGGTCAACCAGTCCCTTTGGAAATGGGGTGAAGGAAAGGATGTGAGAGAAAAAGAGCCAAAGGTAATTGGGCAGTTTGGGTTTAGGCATTTAAAAGATGCAGCTGCTGTTTATGTTGTAGATGGCTTTAAGAGGAGCCTGGCTTTATATCCACAGAGTCCTCCATGGGGATACTTCAAAGACCACTGAATATATGAGTGTGAAATTTGGGGAGAACATGGCTGGTGATATAAAGTTGTCTCATACGCTTTATTCATCTACACTATTGGTAATAAGCATTTCTGACTTGTGTCATTCTTGGTTTCTCTTACTTTGTCTTTGTTACAAGGTCTTGGCAGTTCATATAACTCCCTTTTCTTCCCTTTTACCTCCCATTTTCTATACTTCTAAGAACCATATGCTAATATTTACAAAATACCTACAGCCAATATTTACAAAATACCTGCATTTTGTGGTTTTAAACAGATTTATAGATTTCACATGACCTATTTATGTCTACAGTATGGAAAAGACAAAGAAAAAAAAACCAAATCCATCTAAACTTCTGGGCATTAAGTTGACTTTTAATGTAAGAATGGAATTCTAAACATGTCCAACTATATGACTAGTGTGATGGTTTATTTTAAGTTTTAAAATTACATAATATTAATAGGTATATGTAACGATACCTTTGCTTTAGGACCCCCAAATAAAACACAGAAACATATTAATTACAGTGCTGCTGGCCAATGACTAGGATTTCTTATTTGCTAGCTCAGTCTTAATTATCAACCATAACTACTAATCTATATATTTTTATAAGGACTTATCTTACTGAGAACGCCAGCCTTATGCGTCCTCTCTTCCCGGGATAACGTGGCGACTCTCTCCCTTTACTACATTTCCCAGAATCCTCCTCAACTCCTAGTCCCACCTATCTTGCTTCCTATTGGCCAACAGTGCTTCATTTGTAAACCAAAAGACAAACATACACACAGAAGGACTTCCCCCATCAGGTATATGCATGTTCATAGACAAATCTGAGTATACATAAAATAGTCATTGCTCATATGAAGATAAAATATAAAATTGTAATAGTACTACATATAAAATGCTGTGCTTTTCTTTTGCCCATAATATTATTTCATCTAAATAATGTTATGTCTTTTAATTTATCCACTTAAATGCCCATGGAATATTTTATTGAGTTTCCCCTACCTAATGTCTGACTCTATATTGTAGTCAGTCAATAGAGATAATCTATATGAAAAGATTTTGTAAATTAAAAGCTCTATAAAAAGGCTAGTTTTAATTTTATAGCAGAGTATTTAGTAACTAGTAGTTTGTGATTTAATCATTTCACTAGCATGATACCTTTAGAATATTTGTAATTATGAATAACATTGCTTTAGAGTGGGTATTTAAAATGATGATCTCTCTCTCTCTCTCTCTCTCTCTCTCTCTCTCTTTCTCACACACACACACACACACACACACACACACACACTCACATCTCTGTAGGACTTACTCTTTAGATAATGGCTTGATGTCTGTTATGCCAGTGATGTGTGCTTTTCTTTAGGCGAGACTTCAGCAGTACATGGTCACTACAGATGAGCAGCTTATATCGCTCACACATGCCATTAAGAACTGTCCTGTGATAAATAACTCCAGACAAGAGAGTCAAGCATCAGAACGGGCAGCTATGGGTAGAAGACTTATCGATAATGTAGGTAGGTGGAGTCTTATTATTCACAGACTGTCATTAATATCCTAATGGCCTTAGAGTAGTAATAAGCAAAGAAGCTAGAGCTGATGGATTTGAAGAAGCAGCAGACTAAAATATATCTTATACTTGGTTGCTGCCTTTTGGTGGTCTTTGCTATTAATATCTCATTAATATAATGTTGATGAGTTAAGCTTTGCTACTGAGAAACATTTAGTTACCCAAGGGTGAGAAACTCAGGGGTTATGGTACCTTAAAAGTTCTTGTGAATTCTCATCATTGCCTGTGGGAAAGTCAGAAATGGCCATGTGGATGAAAACTGGTTTGCATTTTCTTATGTCTTAGCCTTACAACCCTGTTAGAAAGTATGGAATACACCACACTGTTAATGATGATTTACCAAGTTACCTAGTTTTGCAACAACTCTTGTATATAGAAATCAGTATATTAAAAAGTTTTGTTCTTGCCTTATTTGTCATGATTATTAGGAAGGCTGAGGATGGGTGGTGGGGTCTGTAAGAGGCTTTCTTTATATAGATTTGTGGCTTTCAGAGCTCTTCCTACACAAAACAAGAGCCTGCCTGTGACTTACTGGTAAACGAGGATATAGCTGAGCAATTGAGGACTCTGGGACCTTTCATACTACTTAAATGCATTTAAGAATAAATACCTGGGGGCTGGAGAGTTGGCTTAGTGGTTAAGAGCACTTACTACTCTTGCAGAAGACCAGGTTCAGTTCTCAGCATCCCTGAGTGTCTCATAACCGCCTGTAACTTCAGTTTCAGGGGATCTAAAGCCCTCTCCTAGCCTCTGAGCCCCTGAAAGTGTATGGTGTACATTCAAACTTGCATGCACACACACACACACACACACACACACACACACAAATAAAAAACAAATTGATAAAAGGAATTTAAAATAGACTAAATACTTAAAAGGTGTCCGTGATTCCTTTTTGTTCCTTTCAAATTAATGTCCTCTTACCTTTCTCAGAGGTTCCTGTTGTAAGCAGTAATGTCTCCATGCCATTGATGTTCCGAGGGGAAGAAGCCGTTGAATTTCCACAGGAAGAGTTGCCTGTTAAACTATCTCAGGGGCCGGCCCCCACAGAGAACTTGAATCTGGCCAATAATTTCCCAGCACATATTTTTGAGCCAGCTGTGATGTTAACACCACCCAGGCAGAAGAGCAACTCGGAATTCTCTCCTCTACAGGATGGTAAGCATGGCTCTTCTGCATTTCCATAGAAGCAGTGATTTTTGCCCTTCACTCACACACACACAAACACACACATATGTGTATTTTAGGGTAGTATCGTCCATGTCATGTGTATCCGTATCCCTCTCCTTTCCCCTCCCCCACCATCACTGTGAAATCACTAGATAACTTACATTTATGCATGGGTTCAGTGATCCATGGTCAGCTGGCTCTTTTTTCTGAGCAGTGGTAGAACAAGACACAGAAGAGGAAGGCTGCTCACTTCATGATATCTTGGAGACAGAGAGAATGAGGAGGATCTTGAAAAACATAACACTCTTTAAAAGCATGAAGCTGGTGACCAACTCTGTGTGTGTGTGTGTGTGTGTGTGTGTGTGTGTGTGTGTGTGTGTGTGTGTATGCACGTGTACCGTGGCACACAGAGGAAACTTGTGGTAGTGGATTCTTACCTTCCACCATGTGGGTCTTAGGCATGAAATTCAGGTCATCAGGCTTGGTGGCAAATGCTTGTACCCACTGAGCTGTGTGTTAGTGGTTCTTGAAAAAATATTTTTAATTATTTTTTCTTTATTTGTTTATTTTGTGTATGTGTGTTGGGAGCTTCACTCACCCATGTGTGCCTGTGAGTAGGCCAACACTTGACAGTATTAAGTATGTTCCTTTGTCGTTCTCCACCTCTTTTGTTAATTTTATTGATTGATAGAAAGAGGAGTGGGGGAGAGCGTGTGTTGGTGTATGGATGCAGTGGCTTGTATGTGGAGGTCAGAGGACAACACTTTGGGGAGTTAGTTATCTTCTGTGGCATCTCAGAATGGAACTCCAGTCTGTGTACAAGTGACTCTAACAGCTGAGACAACTTCCCAGTTCCTTCTTTGAAGATATTTTTCCATCCCTATTTTGCATGGATTTTTATTTCTTTAAAAGTTACTAATATTTTCTTGGAGAGCAGTAGAACCTAGCTTTTATTATTGGAACTCAAAGTTTCACAGATTTTCTGTACTTTGGCATGTTTTTGGTAAAGGAACGGAAGAGGGTCCAGTGGTTGGAGAAAATGGCAAATCCTTGCTACTAGAATTGTACTTTGCTGTTTGTAAGGCAAATAGGGTGTTGTTAGATCAGTGCTGTGAAAATGGAGACAGTGCTGGGCTGAGAATAAAGTGCTTGCCCATTCCTCGTGGACTGGGTGGGGGCGTGGTTTGGGCTAAGATTCCTTTTCTGGACCCCAGCTTTCTTATTCTAGCATGTGAGAACATTTTACTTTGATGCTTTCTAATTATGTAGTTTAATATCTCTTTCTCAGGGGCCTGAGGAGTTACTAATTATGTCTACAATAAGGAAGTATGCTTTGAGTTATGATTACTGTTCAGATTGGATTTTTATTTCTTATAGTAATTATTCAGTTTTTTTTTTCTTTTTTTTCCCCAAGTGTCTCACTGTTTAGCCCCGGGTGTCCTCAAACTCAAGATCATTCCTCCTCATTTGTGACTACAGTCATGCATCACTATTCCTGGATAGGAGTTAGATGTGTTAAAATGTATTGTGACACACAATTTTTCCCATGAATGCTAATTAATAGTCTCAGGAAGATGAAAGATTTTGTACTTGATTGTACACATTCCTTTTTGAAAATAATTTAGGCACTCAGAAGCCAAGCCTGTCTATTGAAGTACTTCTCTGACTACCGTGACAGAGTCATGTGCTGACTATAGTACCACTCTAATGGATGCTTATGATTGTCTTACAATTCTGTCTGCAGTATTGAGGAGAACTGTTCAGACTCGTCCTGCTCCACGAATCCCTCCCACTGTGGAAGTCATAGAGAAAGAACAGAACTGGGAAAAGAAGACCTTGCCTGTTGAACCGGACACTCAGAACCCAAGTGAGGAAAATCGCCTCTTCACTCAGAGATGGAGAGTTTCTCACATGGGAGAAGATCTAGAGAACAAAACCCAGACACAGTTTGTTAACTTATCACAGCCCCCTTGCAGTTCCCTTCCTACCCCTCAGCAATCAAGAACACCTGTGTTCTCAGAAGAGCCCCCAGTGCTTGGAGATGGGCAGCAGCTTAGAACAAATGAGGCAATAGTACAAAGGAAGGACATAATGACACGGATTGCTGAGTTGACATTGCAGAATTCAGCCATCAAGGCACACCTGAATAATATTGTCGGGTCAGTGGGAGAACAAGGGGATGGACTTCGGGAGCCAAGCAAACAGGGAAGTGCCCGTGACCTGGCTGCTGTAAGTACCAGCTAACACTAAAGACACAGCAGGAGTTAAGGTTGGACACTGTTAGACCTTCCACTGTTGTGACAAATTAAACTAAGGGACTAAAGATTTGTTTTCACTCATGATTTCAGAGGGTTTACTCCAGAATCTATTGCTCCGGACTTGAGGTTAGACAGAGTGTCATGGTAGTAGGAACCCATGGCAGAGGCTACTATCTCTTGGTGGCTCAGAGGGTCAGAGGACGAGGTACATCCCTTTAAGATGTGTCTCAGGTTAAGATGTGTTCCAGCTAAGCCCTACCTGCTCTTCATCCCCTTAATACTATTATGTTATGATTCCTTAAGTGGCTCAGTCCATTAATTAAAGCCCTCAGGAGCCAGTCACTTCCCAAAGCCCACCAGCTAGCAAACAAACCCCAAGTGTGTGAGTTGGTGGTGCATTTCATATTTAAGCCATAACAGGCATCCAAAGAGATTTCCTTTCAGAAGTGACTCTATAGCTTTGACATGCCTTTCTCACAAGATAGGTAAAACTTATCTGTTAATTTGTATTGCACTACAGTAATAAGACAACATGAAAAAACAAAATGAAACATGTGAATGCAGAAAATAGAATTAAGGTAAAATGTGTAGGAGGACTAAGGATAAACTAGAAATGAATGATATGGAATTAGGAGGACATAGAATGCTTGCTGTACAACCAGATTTTAATTAAAAGTAATTTTACCCTTCACGTGGCCTATTAAAAAGTAATTGGCCTTAAGTCATGAATAACTTTTTCTAGGACACAGAATGGATTTTCCTATAGAAACTATATTTAAAGAATCAGTTAAACCTTAATGTGCATATGAACCATCTGAGGAGCTTGCTTAAATGTGGTGCCTGAATAGGTCTGGGGTGGGACCTGTGCCTTTCTAATATGTCTCTTGATGATGCCAGGACTGCTGGTCTGGTCACATTCTGAGGAGCATCATTCTTACCTATTGTAGAGTAGGATTGTTTTTTTCTTCCCTGTGTAATTGTAGTGCCAAGCATGGTAGCACAACGCCTGTGATCCTCAAGAGACTGAGGCAGGGTTGCCATGGGTTTGAAGACAGTCAGGGCTACTTTAGTGAGTTTTGGGATATAGTTTTAGATGTCTTAAAAACAACAACAAATCCCAGCCAACGCCATCTAACTGTTCTTAGTCCCCACTAGCAAGCTTCCCTGCCCTAACTTACTGTCTTCCTCCAGCTCTGGTAACTACTAATCCAATCTCAGCTTCTGTGAGCTCAGCTTTTGCAAATTTTCTACATGAGTAATATCATGTGGATTTGTCTTCTTGTCAACAAAGAAATTTTATAAGCATAATAAACTCTATGGACTAATCTGGTAACTTAAACCTTTATTTCAGTGTTGTGGAGAAAAAAGTGAATCCAACTCCCAGATAGGAGTGTCCATGGCACATTCTGGTCATGGGGGATATTTTATTTGACCCCATTTGAGCAAAGGTGACTCCTGTGGGCTCTGACAGTGGGTAGGAGTGAGCAGCCTCAGGAACTAGGGGGTTTCTGAGCTCCTAAGAGCTTTGAAATTCTGATTGAAGGCTTCAGTGAGGAAGTGGGAGGTGGGAGTTGGAGCGGCCTCTGTTACTATTCATTCAAGAGGGCAAGCCAGGAAGGGGCGTGGCCATTGGGCAGCAGCATCAGTGCAGGTCTATGTGTGTTTGCACATTATGTTGTGTGTTTGCAGAGTTTTGAAGATCATTTGAAACAGATCACTGTTGCTTTTAAAAAGGTAATGGTTAAATGCTGAGCCTATGTCCTTTCTAAATAGTACACGTGCCAGCCTGGAAAAGGAAGTCTAATACTGCTGCCCTTACTAGCCCCCTTCCTTTTAATTGGAAATAAAAAATATACTGTGATCTTTACTGGTTTACTTACCTTTTTCTAGAAAACAAACAAACAAAAAGCCCGCAGGACTAATAGGTATTAGTTTCAAATTAGTCATTTCTCTCAGGGGTTGGTTTTCTCCCACAAATGAATATATTTAGCTAAATGAAATTCTTATGAATGATGAAAGTACATTTCTCTTGGAGGCTTTCACACTAAACTTTATATCCCTGGAGTAGCTTTTTGTTTTGTATTGTTTGACCTTTACTCTCTGTATCTTAGCTCCTTTCTAATCATGGATATTCTTAAATCAGATCTCTGAAGTGGCCTGGAGGGGCTGACACATGGGCAGAGTACTGGTAGGATTTTTATAGTCTCTGCCAGATAATTCATGAAGTTTGTTTGAAGACTGAACTTATGAAACATCCTTTTCAGATTCAGTAGGGGTTTGGCATTAGGCTCACGGGTGGGCGTCTTTCCTCACGTGAGGCAGGTAGTAAGATGCAGCAGACACTGTCCCATTAGACTGTGTGCATGTGGCAGTAGCAACAGAAGAATTTGTGTATGCCTTTATTTTAGTCCTAATTCTTCAATTAAATGATTTATAAGCTGTTTTACCCCATCATTCATATGCGGATATAGCAAGGCTTGTAAATACCAAATTTCTGTACTTAGAATCAAACTCAGGATTGGGTGTTTTTTAAAATAATGAATTTATGCCTTTTTCCCCCTGAAGGCTTTTCCAGTAGTTCAATCTCCAGCACCAAGTAGCATGGAGGAACGGATTGCAGAGTTGAACCGACAGAGCATGGAGGCTCGCAGCAAACTGCTCCAGCTGATAGAGCAGCAGAAACTTGTTGGTTTGAACCTTTCCTCTTCACCAGTGTCACCTGTTCAGTCCCCTCTCAGAGCATGGGCCGGTGGGTCACAGATTCACAACTTACAAATAGAAATACTTTTCACTCCCTCAGCTTTGAAAGTTCATACTTTCAAAGTATGAGTAAAAAGAACCTCAGTGCACACTGTGTTCCAGTACTCCCAGTTGTGGACCAGAGGAAACTGGCGTGGGTCAGAGAATAAGTGTGGGAATAGTGGTGGAAAGCTGTCTCTTGTTCTATAGCCAGTCTTTGGCATCCAGGGTGATACCATCCAAGCGAAATATTATTACAGTATATGTCTCACTTGGGATATGTGCTGCCAAAAGTATAAGGGGCAAAATTAGACTATACATTTTATCTCCATCAGATTACAAATTATTGTTCTCTTAAAACCAGGAAAACATTTCTTCTCAATTTTTTTTCCGGTTATTTTGTTACGTTTAGGAGTATAAAAAACTAGAGGGACCTTGTAAATAATTGAATTGTGTCTGAAGAATTTGTTTTATAGTAGTCCCATTCAAGGGGTGCTGATTAAATGAAGTAGCTCAGGTCAGCTGTTCAGAAATGAACTTATGCCTACAATGATGGCGCTACTGTGAGGGTATTGATTGGAGCCCCATCTGAGGCCTGGATTGTGAGGAACTGAAAGGCTCTATTAGTGATGTCCCTGAGATGTTCAAGCCTTGTTGCTTACAGGGATTCATGTGTCCTGTGTGGTTAGGTGAAGTTGGGTACACCAGGAAGAGTTTTCATCACTGTTGGGAATTACTTAGTTTTTGAAATTGCAAACAAGAAAGCAGATGCTTGGAAATTACCTTTATTTCTGTTATCCCATCTAATAATCAACATACCCAAAATAGAACTCTTGGTTTTATAGGAACCTCTGTGGGGTATAGTAAAAATAAGAATAAACAATATGTCATGAAAACAAACCTTTTGTCTTAAAGGATAACTGAGCAATTTAAAAAATCAATTGCCTTTGTTCTTTTACAATTTCATAGATATATATAATAGTGGGGGTTCATCTCACTCTCCGCTTTTCTCTGTCACACCTATAAGCCTGCTGCCTACCGGTCCCTTTCCCATACGCATAACTTTTGTTATGTGACCCACCAATTTTAAGGGTGGTCTGAATAGCCATGGATATGACACTGTCCCACAGGGCCTGAGATAGTGTTCATAACTAAAGATAGTGACACTCCCTCCTAGCGCCTCCCTCCTCCCCCTCCCGCCCCCCAGTCCAGCATTAGTCAGTAGTTCAACAGACAGGAGTACGGCTCCACAAGTCCCTTCCCACTCCATGTCAGACTGTTGACAAGCCCACCTTTGTGCAGGCCCAGGATAGGCAACCACAGCTGCTGTGAGTTCATGATGTCAGTGACTGGGTCACGCCCAGAAGATAGCCCTGCTTCCCATCTTCCTGCTATACATTCATTCTGCCTCTTTTCCATGATGTTCCCCAGCCTTTGAGGAGGGTGTAACTGTCCTGTTGAGAGTTGAGTGCTCTTCCATCTCTTATTCTCAGCACTGTGACCAGCCAAGAGTCTGCGTTCACCACCGCCCACTGCGGAGCCAAGCTGTTTTGAATAAGGCGAGAGTGGCATCACTCTGAGGCTGTAAATAGAGATATTTAGAAGGCAGCTTGACATAACAGTTCAGCCAGACAACAGTAGTAGGCCTTTCTGCCGATTGCCTGTGACCTTCCCAGCCATGATGCTTTGATCAGAGGTATAGTACCAGGCATGGATTCTCATATGGCCGAAGCAAAGTCTAATCTCAGTGAAATCTCAGGGTTTCATAAGTAGGCAAACATTTACTACTTTATATCCATCTTATTCATAGAGGATCCTGTAAATCCTTCTTAAAATGTAGAGATTTCATGGCTATCAGGGGAAATGAAATCCTAGTTAATCAAATTGAAAAATCAAACTTTTGGGCTAGCTCTTTTTAGTTTTTTAATTTCTTTTATTCTTTGACAATTCACAAAAACATGTATCTTAATCATGTTTACCCCCACTCATTCCTTCCCTCCACCCACCTTCCTGCTCCCCGATATATCTTAGGGCTCACTGTTTCTCACTTCTTGCTCTGTGTGACAGTACTTGTCAGAAGATTCTGACATGCTGCCAAGTTGACAGAAATAGCTGAAGTTTCTTGTCCTAATAGTTTATTTTTAATAATCATCTCTCAAGTGTTTCTATGAACCATCGTGGTAAAAATATAAAACACCTAAATTTGTAGTGTATAATTTCCAATGATATTGAAATTGAGCAAAATTGTTACTTTTATTGGTGAAAAGTAATAAAACTAACATTTTTATATTTTAGAAGAAGGAAAGCGAACCATCGAGGTATCTGTTCCAGCAATGGAGGCTTCAGAGAATTCGAAATGCAATACCATCTCTCCTGTCAGCGGGATCAGTTCAAGAAGGTAGGGCAACTGTTATTAAAGCATCAAGAGTGTCTGTGTGCTGTTCTCTCTGTATCCAGCATCTGTTAAGTTCAGACAGATTCACTCACGAAGAAAGTAACTGGGGGAGAATAATGTGAATAAGCTTAGCCAAGTAAGGTTGCCTGCTTAAAACAAAAGTGAGCTAATCTTTATGTATTTATGGCTACAAAATTAGG
This sequence comes from Cricetulus griseus, assembly GCF_003668045.3. Classification (NCBI taxonomy): domain Eukaryota; kingdom Metazoa; phylum Chordata; class Mammalia; order Rodentia; family Cricetidae; genus Cricetulus; species Cricetulus griseus. The sequence continues at coordinate 46,034,958 of NC_048597.1, read as the reverse complement.
AGATGCTGTATCCTAGGGTAGGTACATTGACTGACTAGTAGCATTTCACCCATGGCAATAAGTGAACACAGCTGATTGGCCTAGATGAGCCACCTGAGTGGTGAGTGGGTCAGGAAGGGGTTCGTACCCCAGCTTTTCTGTCTCACCCAGCATCCTTGTATTATACCACATTGTTCCAGTTCTCATTGTACCAAGGCTACCCTGACCACCTTCCCCACTATTGCCCAGCCTTTAAATCTTACCCGAATGATATTATATGGAAGTCATGTGCAGTTATCTGTCAAAATCCATAGAATGTGTCTGTCACACAAAGAGAACCCTGAAGGAAATTGGACTTCTGTCAATAGCAAGTCAGCATTGTGTGGTCAATTGTAATGTGTCCCATCAAGATGTTAGTAATAGGAGAAACTGTGTTAGAGATGGAGATGAGGGTACCCAAGAACACTGTACTGTCCACTGTGTACAGTAGTTTAAAGCTAAACTACTCTAATTAGAAAACTACTAGTTTTAAGTTTTATGTTGGTGAAGTGTTATGAGTGATTTACCTCATTTGGACCTCTCACCAAACCTTTTGAAGCTCTTGCCAGTATTGAGAGCTGTTCCCATAGTTGTTGATGGCTACTGGTAATAACCTCACTCTCTGACTGTTCATTTCTCATGGATAGGTCTTCAGGGGCTACTAGCAATTCTTGTTCTCCACTAAATGCCACCTCGGGAAGTGGACGATTCACGCCTGTTAATCCAAGAACAAAGGTACGTTATAAAATATAGTTGCTGAGAGGCCAGCATGGGACTGATCCAGACCCCCTGAACATGGGTGTCAGTGAGGAGGCCTCAGCAATCTATGGGGCCTTGGGTAGTAGATCAGTATTTATCTACTACCTGGTGCATGAATGGACTTTGGGAGCCCATTCCACATGGAGGGATGCACTCTCAGCCTGGACACATGGGGGAAGGTCTAGGCCCTGCTTGGGATGATATGACAGACTTTGGAGATCCCCTATGGAGGGCTTCAGTGTCTCTGGGGCGTGGAGGGGAAATGGGGTAGGGGTTGGGGGGCGGGATTGACATGTGAAGCAAGCTTGTTACTAATTTAAATATATAAAAATGGAAAAAATATATAGTCACTATGTAGGGTCAAGAGTGTTAGGGTAGAGGGTGACTAACTTCCATTCTTAGTTACTATTCTTGTTGTCTTTAACATGACATAAAATTCCACAAAGAAAAGAAATACTATAATTTATCTCAATTTGAAAAGCAATACATTTATTTTGTCTTCTAGGGTAACTAAGTAATAAGTTAAAATTTGATAGGATCCCAAGTGTCTTTTGAGACTAGGAAATACAGTTTCAGGCTTGCCATGGTCTTGAGTGGCTTATAGATATGAGTTGTTGGTCCTGCTGGTGGTGGTGTGACTGGGCAGAGTATGGGATTGCCAGAGACCTGGTCTGGTACTTTTATCCCAGTGTGCCATGTCTGAGGGTGCCTCTGTTAAATAGGTGATAACACAGAGGGTAAATGAATGCCTTGTACATTTTCATATATTCTGGTTTGCTCCAGAACTGTCTGGAAGTTAAACATATTCACAATTTGTTCAGATTTTTCACAGAAAGCATTTTTATGTGTGTTGATATTACAGAAAAATAGTTTCTCTCTATGTTTATCATAGAAAATTGTAGGAATATCTTTAGAATTATAAAAGTTGTTTGCCAGAGGTAAGCCAGTAACAGAGATGGGGAAATCATCAGATCATGGAGTGGAGACACACAGCCCAAATGAAACTAACTGCCTTAGTTAGCTACCCCAGTTGCCTAGAATTAAAAGTTTGTCTTTTCTGATTCTTAAATTCTGAAAAGCTTAAAGTTATCTTTTGATATAGTTACAGCTCCAGTAACCTTCCCTTCATCATGTTTAAAACCATACCTACGGCTTGCATGATGTTGGATTTCTCCCTTTGAAGGGTAGGGCTCTTTCTAGAATGCCTGCTGAGTATCTCCGTGGGGTCCTGCCAGGAGAGGTGACACTCCAGTGCCACTTAACACACATGGTGAATTTGTTAATGTACTTGGTCTGAATGTCTGAGAATCTCTCTCTAGTGGCTCATGTCTCACTCCTGTCTGTGTCTCTGCTCGACAGACTGAAAAGCAAAATGAAGAAGGCTGGTTTGCGCTTTCTACCCACATGTCATAGGAGAAGTTAAATCGGAGTGTGTCCTCGGTGACTTATTCCCACATTCCTTCCCTCTTTGTGGATCCTCTTTTCAAATTGTGACATTTTTCTTCTGATAAAACCTACAAAGGTATCCTGTATTAATGGAAACAAGGAAAAGAACAATTATTTTAATATTTTACCTTTTCAAATACGTTTTTCAGCAAAGCACCTAACATATGAATTCCCTGTGAATAAAACTTTGACTGTAGGAAAATTTAAGTTTTATATTTGATTAACCTTGTTAAACTTTTTAGTAATACATTGTTACCCTTGTCATTGCTGTTGAGGGTTTTATTTTTGTTATTGTCTACTGCATCTTAAATGTGGATCGACTTCGCAGAAGAACTAAATTGCTTTATGTATGACTTAGAATAAAATTTTTCTGGCTTTTAGAAACATGTGGTGCTTCATTTTCTGCTATTCATCACTCCAAATTGAATGTATTGAAAAACAAAGGCTGAGGCTATGGTGTGTCTACCTATAATCCCAATACTCAGAAACTTGAGACAAGAGGCTCTTTAGTAAATAATGAGTTCCACACCAGGCTGAGCTGTGTAGAGAACCCTGTCTCAACAAAAGAACAGGAGATGGGCATAAGAATGTTTCTTATTTTTCTTAAGCAAGTAAAAGTGGCTATATGTTTAATAAAAATTTTAATGTAGTTTCTAAGTGTGAAAATATCAAAATGATCATGTACATCTAATAAATAATATCAACCACAATGTTCAAATGTCTAAATGCAGTATGTTGATTTAATGATAATGTTAGAAAAAGAAACATAAAAGTTGTTCACAATTTCCCCTGCCCTAAATCACCCCAAATGGATTTTCTTTCATGAACTGACTGGTTTTCAGTGTTGGCTTCTGTTTCCAGCATATTTCGGGCAGTGATGTCTGCCATGCTGTGATGGGAATTTCTAACTTCAGTGAGTTGGAGTTGGGGGAGAGTTCACCCATGAGTACATTCTTTGTTACATATTTCCCTTTATGTTTTCTAGTTTTAATCCCCCCATATGCACATACATTTAAACCTTAAAAGCCATTATTCTCAATTTGAATACTTCAGATTTTTATTCCTCTTAATGTTGCGTGCTCATACACACATGTGTACACCCATGCATGAGTGGAAGAAAGTTATTTAACAAGTTAAATCATGAAAAAAATAATTCTGTCACTAGTTTAGTCCTTTTTGTTTTCATCTAATCCTTTGAGTTGGAATTATACATAGGACCCTCCTTAGAACAGAGTTGATCTTTGGACAGTTTATTTCCAAAATCTTTGTCCTAACAAATAGGGGTGCTAGTTAGGCACATTTCCAGGGAGGACCTAGATACATAGAAAAGGCTGTCCTCAAAGCATATAGGCAAGTACAGAAAGCAAACAACTCTGCCTTCTAGGCCCTCCACAGTTTTAGCTTGCTTGGCTCATTGTCTCCCAGCTGTAGTCCCGCTCATATAGCCCCAAAGGTCTCATCCACATTGGAAATAGTAGTGTGGCCAGTGTCTATTTCCTTTTCATTAGTGAAGAAAAACCTTCCCTAAGAAGTCTCTAAACTGTAAGGAAGTCGGGGATGGGGTGTGGGTGGTAAGTAAATCTAGAATCCTAGAGACAAAAGAGAGAATGGATTGATGCCTCATTTAGCTAGATGACTGGCAACGACAATGAATCACGGGTAGGAAGCATGTTCCTGCATGGAGGCAAGTGAGGGTTCCTGCACAGCCACGCTTGGTGGGATACGAACTTGAAGGCATGCTGCTGAGGGATATTCATCCTCCAAGGTCAGAGCTTGTGAATGGTGTCATGTAGGATTGCAGCCAGCTCCATGTTCTGTGAACTTGGGACATAAATTGGAGACTCTTCTGGGTCATTGGGGGCAATCGTCACTGAGTAAGGACAGGGGAGATATGTCTGAGCCCAGAGCATTGTCTCCGCACCAAAGGGGAAGATAATAGAGAATAATATTTGCTCTTAAGTAGAGGTCAAGCAATTAATATTTTATCAAAAGATGTCAAAAGAGTATATGTTAGAATGTAAATTAAAATATTGCCCTGTTAGAATCCTGGTGCTTTTTTCTTGTGAGTTAATGGCTCCTCTTCAATCTTAATGTTAAAATTAGCATTATCTATTTGAAAACTGTGTCTGGATTTTAAAATTACATGGGTTACTTTTTCCCTTTAAATGCTGTAATTAACATACTGCTTATGTACAGCAGAATAGGTAGACGTTAATCAATCTTAGGATGTGTATGAAGGCACAGGAAGTTGTACCAATCCTTTGTATCCAGCTGACCTTTGTATCCATCTCTGTTAGTCGTCCCCCTGTACGCCAACAGAAAACACTACAGGCTTGGCTCCTATCACCAAAGGTTATTTTAGAATTTCATTAAATGGAGTCATTCAGAACATACCTTTATTTGGCTTCTCACATTCAGCATGATTTTGAGTTTGATCCATGCTATGTGTGTCAATAGCTAACCCTTTTATTGCTTATTAGTATTTGATTGTATGACTGTGTCATAGTTTCTGCACTTGGTGTCCAGACACCAAATGCCTGCTTTTGTTTCCAGCTTTAAGCTGTTACAGAGAAGCCAACCATGAAGGAGGAGCAGCTATTTTATTTTTCTTGGATACAAATACTAGGAATGAAATTGTTTCTTTACACGATAATGTGTTTGAATTCTAAGAAATTGTTGTGATTTTCTGACATTCCATTTTACACTCTCACTAGCAACATGCACATTCTCTTGTTACTCATAATCTTACCCAATATCCAATCATCCCTTTTACTTTTTCTGTGGCTGAGTTATGATATCTTAATTTGTGTTTTCACCCATGATGGTGATGCGTCATTTCCTGGGGTCTATTCATTGGTATTTGTATGCATCCTTTCATAGAGACTTCAAAAGTTTTTATTACATTTTTGTTAGATTATTTACCTTTTTATTAAAGGCAGGAGCTCTTTATATATTTTGTATATAACTTCTTTGTCGGATATATGCAATGCAGATTTTAAAAAACAAACAAACCCTGAGGGTTGAACCTTACAGCATAAAACCTTATTTACTCTTTGAAAGCCGACAGCTGTGTAGCTTTAGAAAATGCTCCTCGCCCCCTGGTTTATCTGGCTTCGACATCTATGCAGCTGGCAAGCTGCCTTCCCTCATTTAAACCACCCGCACTTAAGTTTTATTTTTGCCAGGCATTGGTGGTGCACGCCTTTAATCCCAGAACTCGGGAGGCAGAGGCAGGTGGATCTCTGTGAGTTCGAGGCTAGCCTGGTCTACAGAGCGAATCCCAGGATTGGCTCCAAAGCTACACAGAGAAACCCTGTCTCGAAAAACAAACAAACAAACAAAAAAAAGTTTTATTTTTAAATGGCAAGTAGTTGGCTCAGGACCCTGTGGTCAGTTTGGAAAGTTGGCCAGGTACCTTTGAAAGTGTTCAGTCATTTGGGTCACAAACTATTAGAATGCTGGGCTTCTGTTTCCTAGAGAAGTGGGCTGCAGTAGCCTCCCCAGGCTAAACAGGACTCTGCGAGCAACACCCCTGTTTAGGAAAAGCCCGGGGCATGTCGCGCATGCGCTTAATAGCCTGTTGGTCCCCTCCCCCCACAGCACCAGTCTGGTTGAGTGACGTTGCTGTGGCAACCGCAGTAAACGGAGTCCTTGGGCAGGTGTGACTAGAAACCAGCTGCGTGTGGTGAGCACCTCTGGTAAGTGGGCTCCAGCAGCTGGGCTGTCCCCGCGAGGCCCCCTTAAATCTGGTAGCGTCCCAGAGAGCAGTGAGCCCTTCCTGAACTTCTCTTGGGTGGAACTAGTGTGCTCCAGTTTCCCTGGAGCACTTTCCTGGTCCTCCTATGGCAGTTCAACGCAAACCTTTGAAGCAACCAGTGCAGGTTAGACAAGTGCACAGCTCCTGCCTGCAAGGGACTGGCAATGCGGGGCCAGAGGCAGCCAGGCAGCGGAGAGGTTAGATCACCACAGCGGGGGAGCCTGCTGGAATGTGCCTGGGGTCAAGAAAGCCACCCCTACCCACCCTTACCTGTGATCTTGTTAAGGGTGCACTAGTTTCCTTATTTCTGAAAAAAAAAAAAAAAGAAAGAAAGAAAGAAAGAAAAAGATAAAGAAAGAAAAGAAAAGAAAAAAAAATAGCCGTGTTTACCTCCTGGAGTTCTTGTTAGGACTAGAGGCCAATGCAGGCCAAGTGATCAGTCTCTAGGGAGTGCAGCTAAATGCTGGTAATAGACAAAGGCGGTAGGAAGCGAGTGTGCTCTGTTAGCTTAGCCATGAGTTGTCTTACTTGCCTACGTAGTAAGATACTCGAGAAAAGGGGGTAAAGAGGGAGTAGGAACAGAGTGGGGTAGGAGGTGATGCAATGATCTAGAACCCCACAGCGAAGGGCCTTTATGTCATGCTGAGTGTTTGTACAAGAACTCAGACTTCTTGCATTCTCCTGTGATGGCAACAGAATCACTCAATGCTTTAAACCAGAGTGGCGGCACACTGAGAGCTCTTTCAGGGATAGAAGGGATTAGAAGGCTGGCAACATGGCTCAGTGGGTTAAGGCACTTGCCACCAAGCCTGACCTGAGTCCCTTGTGCCCTTGAAGGAGAGAACCAACTTCCACAAAGTTGTCTTGTGACCTCCACAATACACCCACCCACGCACAAATAAAATACAAATGTAACAAAAGGTTAAATTTTAAAGTTTTATCTATTTTATTTGTATGAGTCTTTGTCTGAATGTGTGTGTACCACGTGTACACAGTGCTCATGGAAGGCATAAGAAGGCATTGGATTCCTGGGGCTGGCGTACAGATGGTTGTGAGCAGCCACGTGGGTGCTGGGAATTGAACCCTGGTACTTTGGAGTAACAGTCAGGGCTCTTTTAACTGCTGGGCCATCTCTCCTCTCCAACCCCCACGAGAAAAAGTTACAGATAAAATGGAATAGAAAATAAAGAAGCTGTATGAGGCTGTCCGTGGTAATGGAGCGGCGAGGCAGCTACAGCAGCAATGGGGCTAGGGGAGGGCAAAGTCAAAAGTCGTCATAGCTGCACATCTGGTAACAGGTCTTGGAAATGGATTGCGTGAGAACATATTTTGATCATCTTCCCCCTGCCCAACTCTTCCCAGGTCCATCTCTATCTCCCTATTCACCCATCTCTTTGTTGTCTTCTTATTTTACTTTCAAACCCCCTGAGTCCAATCGATGCTGTTCACATACTCTCAGATGTGTGGCCTTCTGCTGGAGCCACATACTGTCCTCAAAGCTTTGCTGCTTGTCTCACTAGATGTATTGTACTGATTCCTGTCTACGATGTAGGGACCACATTTCCCAGATGGGAACATGGAGTACAGAGATATTAAATACTTTACATTTCCCAACTTAAACCCAGTTAGACTGAATCAGAAGCCAATATTCCTAGCCCGGCCAACACCTTAGACTACTTTTCTAATACTGCTGGACCAGATGTGAATGTGTTCCCTTTACTGGATAGGATGCCACACTAGGTAAAACTTCCTTCTGGACCAGTGAGATGGCTCAGCAGGTAAAAGCACTTGCCACCAGATGGACAATGCAAGCCAGATGACCTGGGCTCCATCCCTGTAACCCAGTAGGTGTGAGAACTGTCTATATTATAAGTTATCCTTTGATCCTATTGTTTAGAGTTGACGCTCATTGTGTGGCAGAGGCTGGCGTTGAAATTTGGGACTCAGGAAATATTCCTCCCTCAGCCTAGGGGGTGGGGCTGGTGCATGGAAGCATGCCTACCTTCTGATCATACTTACTGAGTTTCACTGGTGTTAAAGAAGAGCTGTAGTATAGCTAGTGAAACCAACTACCACATGTGAGAAACCTATGCATTTCATACAAACCCCTCACTGTTAGCCTTAGTTACCTGCCTGCACAAAATCTTGCCAGAAGTGAGACTGTTATTTTTATGTTTTTTCCAGGTAACTTATGAAGTTCAGTCAGAGTTGGACTATAGACATTATACAACATATACATCCACATACATAGACATATACAGCAACAAATAGTAACTATAGACATTATATATCTGCATGTACATATCAAGGACAAAAAGATTCAGGGCCCTACCTATTGCCCAAGCTGGAATGTGAACCCAGTTCTCTTTGACTTCAAAACCTCATGAGGTTAAAAATGTAATTTCCCAATCAGTTTGTTCTAAAAAAGCAAAGTAAAACAAATAAAAACCCTAAATACCACTTTGCTCCCTGTCAGCAATCCTCCTAATGTTAATATACATCTTATAAATCCTCTATCACCCTGTGTTACCCAGGAAAGATAGAATGATCCTAGGTTGGGTCCCCCCTCCCCCCCCCTGCCCCACTCTTGGTAGTTCAGATTACCAGGTGAAGTCCTTGGGTTCTAGAATTTTCTTTCATGCTCTACAAAACCTGACATTGACTGGATTTGTGATGCTAATCTTTATTTCATGGTAGTATTGGCTATGTGAGAAATACATTATTCATGACAGCACAGAAAGCAGTGTTACTCTTTTGTCCTTGTATCTGTTTACCTTTTTCATAGTGGGTTCAATTTGTTTACAGTGTCCCACTTGCCATCACTGGTTTTGTTTTTTAACTTAATAATTATGAGTAAAGTCACTAGGGCTATGGGCTATTCTTTTCTTTTCTTTCCTTCCTCCCTTCCTTTTTTTTTTTTTTTTTTTTTTTTTTCTGGGACAGGGTTTCTCTGTACTGCTTTGGAGGCTGTCCTGGAACTTGCTCTGTAGCCCAGGCTGGCCTCAAACTCACAGAGATCTGCCTGCCTCGGCCTCCCGAGTGCTGGGATTAAAAGCGTGTGCCACCAACATCCTGCCTATGGTTTATTATTTTCAAGAATTATCTAGTTTATATTCAATTACAGTAGTGTTTCTCAACCTGTGGGTCTCAATCCCATTTTGTGTTGAACAGCCCTTTCACAGGGGTCATCTGAGACCATCAGAAAAAACTATAAATATTTACATTAGAATTCATAGCAGTCACAAAATTACAGTTATGAAGTAGCAACGAAATAATTTTACAATTAGAGGCGGAGGTGTCACCACAACACAAGGAACTGTATTAAAGGATCGAAGCATTAGGAAGGTTGAGAACCACTGAGTTACAGCATATTAAAAATATATGTAGGAAAAGAAAGGCAGCAGGTAAAAAGTGACCTCATGAACCTTTCGGTTAGCAGGGAGCAGAAAAGAAAGCTGTGCTTCAAATCCCTGGGAGGTACACACACCACCCAACTCCTGGAGTCCCAGAAAGCCATGTGCCCTGGAATGCAAATGGCCCTTGGAAGCAAACTATCTTGTTTCACCAGCTTAGACACTGCATCATGACAGCCTGGAGAACAGGTTGACTTTCCTTCCAACACCTTGAATGTTGATTTTTTTTTTTTTACAAAGAAATTATTTATTACCATCTTTCCCCAGTTAGAAAGACTGTTAGAAAAAAAATCAAAACAAAACTGCTAGCAAGGGTATAGAGGAAGGGGGACTGTTTTATGCAGGTGATTGGAATTATATTCCTACAGCCACTGTCGAGAAAAGTATGGATATCCTCAGAGAACAGTATGAAACGCCCATGTGATTCAGCAATCTGCCTCCTCCTCACATACGTCACCCTCTTTCGATGGTTATTTTTGATGGTCAACTTGACAGCCTTTAGAGTCTCCAGGAAACAAACTTTTGGACATGACTGCAAGGGATTTTTCTGTATCAGCTTTGCTGAGGTGGGAAGACCCACCCTCAGTGTGGATGGCACCATTCCATGGAATGGGGTCATAGACTAAACAAAAAGAACTCAAGCCCTCTGCTTCTGGGCAATGGCTGCAATGTGATCAGCTGTTCCAAGTTCCTGCCGCAGTGACTTGCTGCCATGATAGACTGTACCCTTGAGCTGTGAGCCAGAATCAAGCCATCATTCCTGAAGTTGGTTGTGTTAGGTATTTTGTCCCAGCAATTTGTAAACTAATACATGGCTCCTGCTCTGAATAATGGGCTAGCTTCAGTTCTTCAGAGGTATTCTCTGCCTCACATGTTTTTGTTTTTGTTTTTGTTTTTGTCTTTGTTTTTGTTTTGTTTTGTCAGCCTGTGCCAAGCCATCAACATCATTTCTGTCTCAAATGCCCCTTCCCTAAGCCTCAAACACAGTTGAACTTTCTTGTTACACATTCCCAGAGTACCTTGATCTTTCATTTTCATTTCTGGTAACACTCATTGTATTTCCACTGCTGCTTAATGCCTGTGTTTCTAAACAGTAAGCTTCCTGAAGTCCAAGACTACTCATATTTCCCCCCTGTACCTTGGTAATTTTGTGCCTTGTATAAGACTTGAGACATAGCAGGTGTGCTCAAAAAGTCGATTTGAAATGCAACTGAGTAGTAATCTGAGGGAGATAGATAACAGGAAGGGGGAAAGGAGACAAAAAAATGGGCCAAAAGAAGGGTGGTGGCAGAGTGTTAGTTTTAATGTGGGGATGGGGGTTGGGGGATGGGGAGGAGAGGTGGGGGTGGGAGGGTGGAGGTTGTGGGGGAGTGCATTTGGACGAAAGGTAGGCTTGGGCATTGTGTTTCATCATGGAAAACCAGGGCACCAAGTATGCCTGGAGAATGAAAACCTGCGAGCAGTCTCCACTCGCATCAAGGTATCTGATGTCTGTCACAGACTCCCACTCTATGTCATCTTGGATGCAATGGACACCGGAGTGCCAGCACACACGGGCTTTGGTACTTGGGGAATTCATTGTTGGGAACGATCTGTTAATTTCTGTGTTCTGGCATGATGCCTTTCTCTCTGATTTTGTACCTACAGAAGACATGAAGGAGCCAGATGACCAGGACACTGACGAGGGAAGATCAGGGTCAAGGAGTGATGGCAGGCAGTCTTCTAGATCCGATTCAAAACGTACGTAGGGACGCTAATGTACTCTTTTTCTGTTATTAAATTTAGGTATAGACAGAAATGGTTTGCCTGTTTAATTTCTTACAAACTCTCCTGTTCCTTAGCAGTAACATCTATGCTTTAATTAATTAATTAATTAATTATCTCCAGCTCCTAGATTGTCTCTCTGGATTTAGCTCAGTGGATAGAGGGCTGGCCTAGCATACCTGAGACCTTGAGTTTGACTCCCTATCATTGCCTAAAATGGAAGTGTAATCCCAACCAGTCCAGAGGTGGGAGCAAGAGGATCGGGACTTCAGGCTCATTCTCAGCCTCAGTAGCTGCCACCTTGAGACCCGCTGGGCTACCTTAGAGTCTGTCTTAGAATAGGGAAAGAAATGGCAGCTGTCTATGTTAATAGCAATCTGCCTGAATATCCACTCTAGATTTCCTCCATGAGATCTGTGTCTTTAGTGGGCTTGTGGGTACAGCATAGTGGAAAGAGAACGGGAGTTTGGTTTTAAGCCCTGAGTCGACCACTTGGAGATGCTTGACATTGGAGAAAAAAAAAAATTACACCTTTCAGAGCCTCCACTGTCTAGCCCACTTATTTATTTTTATTTTATGTCTGTGGCTCTTTGCCTACATGCATGTCTGCACCACATATGTACTGTGCCTGTATAGGCCAGAAGACGGTATTGAATCCCTTGGAACTGTAGTTGCAGTTACAATTTTTAGCCACTGTGTGGGTGCTGGGAATCAAACCCTGGTCCTCTAGAAGAGCAGCTAGTGTTCTCAACTATCAAGCCATCTCTTCAGCTTCTTCTAAGCCATTTGAATGAGGTATTTGGAAATTAAATTGGGTGAGATATGGAGGATTTCATAGGCTGCAAATGGGAGATGTGAGGAAGTGAGCTCGGGTGTTTGTAGGGAGTAGTTCTCCAGAGCCTCCAGGAGTGTAGCTGAGTCTTTGACCTGTCAGCTACCTTCTTTCCATCCCAATGCATGCATCCTATGGATTCTGCCTTGTGGCCCAGCTAATTGATTTGGCCCAGACTTTTGCTCTCGTTTATATTAGTTTTGAGCTTTGTCTCTAGTCTCAAGTCATGCTTGTCTCTGTTCTTTTGCTTCTAAAATCCCTTTTTAAGCTTTTGTGAAGATTTTATGTGGAAGTTCATAAAACCACGTGGGCACCATTTTGTAAGGATAAATCTTGCTGCCAGCCGCCTGAGTTCCGTTAAGGTCCCAAGTAACTTATATTAGGTACAATTCTGCTGGCCAATGACTAGGATTTCCTATCTGCTATCTCTATCTTAAGTATCAACCATAATCATTAATATATATATATATATTTAATAAACGTATTTTATTGAGGATGCTGGTGGCAATTGTCCTGTCTTCCCTGGCTCACATGGCGACTTTCCCTCTACTACATTTCCCAGAATTCTCCTCGACCCCTAGTCCCACCTATCTTGCTTTCCTATTGGCCAACAGTGCTTTATTCATCAACCAATAAAACAAACATATATACAGAAGGACGTGCCCCATCATCCAGCTTCATCTCAGATCTACTAGGTATTTAGGGGTACACTTGCTGTTTCTTCCTTGTTCTTCTGAAAGTCCCCCAATCCAGTCTTTCATGTGATTGACACTGTGTATTTTAAGCATGTCTGTGTTTGGACTTGAACTGAATGTCACTTCTGTTCTTGATTCTCCTTCTTCATTAGTTTATTCAGAAGCCAATATTGTAGCGACTTCAGAAAGAAATGATCATACTTAGCGGTTACTCTTAAATAGCATTATGGCTCTCCACCATAGCAGACAGAAGTTAGTTGGAATTATGATAGCAACATTCATCTGGCTTGATGTTTCTCTTTTCTTGTTAGTGTGTCAGAAGAGACAGCAACTGGAAATGGAGTGAAAATGGAGATGAACTAACAGAAAAGGCTTTTGAGTTTTGTACAAGTTTAAGACTGATCAAATAAAGGAATTCTAGGAAATTTAGAATATAAAATTGCATTACATTTAAGGCATCAATAAATAAGAGGTTTTAGTTCCTTTGGATATAAGAATGTTTAACTAAAATTGTGTGAAATTGCTAAAACAAATTTCTTTAATATCTACAAAAGAAGCCGCAGAAGACACCACAGATGATCTGATTACCGATGAAGAAGAATCGTATTTAGATGATGACTTGGACTTTGGAGACTTGGGACCAAGTTCAACTTCATTTCCAGACTTTCCTTACACAACTAGTTGTAAGTGTGATTAGCTTTCTCTCAGTAATTGTCACTGTTTTAAAGGCAAGTTGCTCGGACAAACTAAACGGCTATTTATATATCTACGAAACAGAAAATATGCAGGATGTGGACATGTGTTATGAACAGAAAGAAAAGAAATACTCAAACCATGGTAGGGTAATTTAGCTACATTCTATTTCTGAGGACCAAGCCTTGTGCTTGTGATGGGGATAAAGTGACCAAGAGAGTGCTGTGCCCCAGGTTATTTAAGAGCTCCCCAAGTCTCTCTGTGGAAAGCATGGGAAGAGCTCAGCATCTTCTAGATGTGCACAGCCTTTTGCGTCTTCCTCCTAAGTTTGGCAGCGTGAAGCACTCTTCAGGACAGGGCTTGTTCTTATTTCTAGGACAGCCAGCACAGTCCCCCTGACTTTGTGAAATACAATTTTAAGGTTCAATCCATACTCTCCTTAGCTAAAGTATCTTCATGTTTTAGTAACCCAGGAACCTCCTGTTGAAATTGTGGAAGAGCCAGAAGAGATTGTAAAGAAGATATCGGAGAACTTCTTCTACAATTACGAGGAGCTTGTTGCCAAACCCTATGTGTCTCAAGATGCAAACATCCCACTGGATTTTCTTACCCTTGAGTATCCACATTTATAATGAGGGAGGGTTTCATTTCAATCTAACAATGATGGCCATTTATAATTTGGGAGGGTTTCATTTCAATCTAGCAATGATGGCCTCTGGAGCAAATATGGCCTCCAGCCTGTTTGTGTAAATAAAGTTTTATTGCAGCACAGACACACTCAGTTACACTCTGTCTATGGCTGCTTAAGTACTTGTGATCAAGACCATTTGGTCTAGAAGGCCTTACAAAGAAAAAATTTATTAGCCTTTGTCTTAGGAAACTGTAAAAAAAATGCAGGGGTGGTGGTGGGAGGGTGGGAGGTAGGGAGGTTGGAAGGGGGGATGGGGGTGTGGAGTGGGTGGGTGGTAGGTGTGGGGTGGGAGAGCAGGGAATTTTAATTTAAACTGAACTTTTTGTTTCATGCCGGCCATAGGGAGCAAGGATATTTTGAGGATGCTTTTTGCACAGGTGGACCAGGCAGCTCATTAGATGTGGTTTGAAGGAGTCTGTGAAGCTTCTCACTGCCATGCTCTTCTTGTCCCAGCCTGACCTTTCTGGCCAATGCTTGTCTAGTGACATCATTGCTTTCTTATCTCAAAGCATTGATGGGGCCATTGTCCAGGCTGATACTTTCCCATCATGCTTCAGAAGACTTACTGGAGTCAATTCTGAGCAGACAGGCCATGACACAACAAGTTTGGGTGGGTTTGTGAAGGCAGGTAAACATGGAGGGGACTGACAAGAGTTTGTTGTGTTTGTTGTCAGTATGCTAGGTCTGTGAGAAGGTCATTAGAGGACGATTGCCATGGTGACTTCAGTTTGCCTTCACATGAACAAAGGCTGCCACCACATGGTCCATACTGTGACTGTCCCTTTTGGAAAGCTGTAGCTTGGAGATGGGGTGCATGCTTTCTGGATACAGCTCTGAACTCAGGGTTCAATTCTAGGTGTGACTTATTGGGGTTCAATCCTAGGTGTGACTAACTAACTCAGGTTCAATCCTAGGTGTGACTAACTAACTCAGGTTCAATCCTAGGTGTGACTAACTAACTCAGGTTCAATCCTAGGTGTGACTAACTGGGGTTCAATTCTAGGGGTGACTAGCTGGGTTTCAATCCTAGGTGTGACTAACTCTGGTTCAATTCTAGGTGTGACTAAGGTAATTTGCTCCAAATTACCTTCCAATCTGGACTTTCCTCTTTAGTTTTTCTTTTCTGTCTTTTGGACATGATATATTTTCTTACAAATAAGTGAATCCTCTAAAATCAACCTTTTCCCAAGCAAGTTCTCAAGAAATAGATGTTCTTCCCTTGGTCCTTAAACCTTGGTGTTGAACAAGGTCTTATAAAGAATCTGTCTGCTTAAGCAATACTTCGATACTAAAGGTTTTCATAGATTGCTCTTATTTAGTTTCTTTGTTATTTTCTGTCTTGTGGTCTTTTAATTCGAGGTTAAATATACTAAAAATGTAAATTACAAGGTCTTAATGTAGCCTAGATTTTTTTAAACTTCTATTTTGAATAAACAATTTTTTCCTTTTTTAAATTTGAATTAGAAACAAGATTTTTTACATGTCAATCCCAGTTCCCTCTCCCTCCTCTCCTCCCCTATCACCTCCCCCCCACTAACACCCTACCTATCCCATATCCTTTCTGCTCCCCAGGGAGGGTGAGGCCTTCCATAGGGGGCCATCAGAGTTTGTCATATCCTTTGGGATAGGGCCTAGGCCCACCCCCGTGTGCCTTGGTTCAGGGAGTATCCCTCTATGTGGATTGGACTCCCAAGCTCCACACCTATGCTAGGGATAAGTACTGATTTAATACAGAAGGTCCCGTAGATTTCCGAGGTTTCCTCACTGAAACCCATGTTCCTGGGGTCTGGATCAGTCCTATGCTGGTATCTCAGCTATCAATCTGGGAACCAAGAGCTCCCTGATGTTCAGGTCAGCTGTTTCTGTGGGTTTCACCAGCTTGGTCTGGACCCCTTTGCCTATTACTCATTCTTCTCTGCAACTGGATTCCAGTTCAGTTCAGTGATTAGTTGTGGGTGTCTGCTTCTACTTCTACCAGCTGCTGGATGAGGGCTGTTGGGTGGAATATAAGTCAGTCATCATTCTTATTTTCTGGGGAGGGCATTTAAGGTGGCCTCTCCTCTGTTGCTTAGATTGTTAGCTGGTGTCATCTTTGTAGATGTCCAGACATTTCCCTAGTGCCTGATTTCTCTGTAAACCAAAAATGTCTCCCTCTATTATGGTATCTCCATTCTTGTTATCTTTTATTCTTCCCCTGACTCAATCTTTCTGCTCCCTCATGTCCTCTGCATCCCTCCTCTTCTTCCCTTCTCATTCTCTTAGCTCCCTCCCGCCTCTTCCCATGCTCTCAATTTGCTCAGGGGATGGGGACCCTTTCCTCTTCTCCAGGGGACAATGTTTGTCTCTTTTAGGGTCGTCCTTTTTTTCTAGTTTCTCTGGCAGTGTGTATTGTAGGCTGGTAATCCTTTTCTCTATGTCTAAAATCCACATATGAGTGAGTACATATCATATTTGTCTTTTTGTGATTGAGTTACCTTGCTCAGAATGGTTTCTTCTAGTTCCATCCATTTTCCTGCAAATTTCAAGATTCCATTGTTTTTTTCCGCTGAGTAGTACTCCATTGTGTAAATGTACCACATTTTCGCTATCCATTCTTCGGTTGAGGGGCATCTAGGCTGCTTCCAGTTTCCGGCTAATACAAATAATGCTGCTATGAACCTCATCGAACAGATGTCTTTGTTGTATGAATGTGCTTCTTTTGGATATATGCCTAGGAGTGGAATTGCTGGATCTTGTTGTAGACTGATTCCCATTTTCTTGAGGAGTCGCCATACTAATTTCCAAAGTGGCTGTACAAATTGGCACTCCCACCAGCAGTGGAGGAGTGTTCCCCTTTCTCCACATCCTCTCCAGCTTAAACTCTTATTGGTGTTTTTTATTTTAGCCATTCTAACAGGAGTAAGATGGTATCTCAGAGTTGTTTTGATTTGCATTTCCCTGATGGCTAAGGATGTTGAACACTTTCTTACATTTCAGCCATTTTAGATTCCTCTATTGAGGATTGTCTATTTAGTTCTATACCCCACTTTTTAATTGGATTGTTTGGTATAAACAAAATTTTTCTCTATGACATAAACACTAACATATATACATACATTCACTTATACAGAAATGTTATCAAAAACCTTGGAAAATTCTGTATATTTTTGTGTGTCATGTATTAGTGGATTGAAATAACTTGTTTATATTGTTTTAATTATAACAGTCAGTATCAAAATTTGTATTAGATTTCCCCAGATGTCATAATTTTAAAAAATTTGCTTTTTACATTTTGTGTGTGTGTGTGTGTGTGTGTGTGTGTGTGTGTGTTCCCATGTGTGTCAGGGCATGTACACAGATGTCAAAGGACATCTTTCAGGAGCCTGCCCTTTCCTCCCACTACCTTAGTTCAAGGGATGAGAATCAGGTCATCAGTCTTGGCAGCCAGTGCCTCTACCCAATAAACTATCCAGCAGCTCCAACAGGCCAGAATTTTAAGTTCCTTTCAACATCAATGAAGAGGCCCATAAAATATTTTCAGTGGATGGATCAGTGAGTAGAGACAGTTGCCACACAAGCCTGATGACCTGAATTCAGTCCCTGGAACCCTAGGTAGAAGAAGAGAAAAACACATATATGTACACACACCACATAAATAATAATAAAAAATAAGTTTTTACTATGAATTCAACAAACTTGACTGGCTGGTAATAAGGTGAAGATGTGGACTTGGTTCCACGTTAATGGTGTGGTTCTGTTTCTGTGGTACTCCGAGAGGAAAAAGATACCTATGTATAAAGGCTATCTGCTTATTCCTAAATCTCAGGATTTCTTCTAAAAAATAAAGTAGAAACTAAATCACTGTATGGGTATTTTTACTTACCTGAAAAATAAAATTGTGCTTGTGACCCATAGAAAAATTCCAAGTATCAGAGTACATTTCAGCTACATTGATTTCAAACCTTTATTTAAATACAATATTGATTTTAAAAATAGACTCCATTGTTTTAATCACTCCTCTTATTCCTAGATGGATATTTTGCTTCACTTATTTTCCTTAGCAGCCTAACCTCAGGCATTCTTTTGGCTATGACTGCAAAAGACGTGCCAATCTACATCTTGTGGACTACTATACTGTGTTGTACATTGCAGGGAACCAACTGGTCCTGCTGGATTTAAAAACCAAGGAGCAAATATACCTGCAAAGTTTCAGTGGCCAAGGAATTGGTGCCATTGGGGTATGCTAACGTTTAGTGAGCTTGGGGGTCCCTATTTTAGTTTTTCTGTGGCTGCCACAGTGGCAGTTAGGCACCAGTGGCATGCAGGGTGTAATGGGGGGCATCACATGAGATGTACAGCCATCTTCATTCTAATCCCTTTTCTTTTCTTCTTTCTCTTTCTTTCTTTTTATGATAGGGTTTTGATGTGTAACCTGAGCTGGCCTTGGAGTCAATATATATAGCTCAGGCTGGCCTTGAAATAAGTATATGGCCCAGGCTGACCCTGAAGTCAGAATATAGCCCAGACTGGCTTTAAACTTTTCATCCTCCTGCCTTAGCTTCTTGAAGAGAAAGTAATATTATGAGTATATACATATACACATATATGTACATATTATGTATATATAATGTGTGTATATATTATGTATGTATATGTACATGTTAGTTTTTCAGTAGCTGAAAGTAAATAATCGTGGAGGAGTTTGACCAAGAATTATCCCAAATTTGGATTCTCTTCTTCTCTCCCAGTGTCTTCCCTATCTCTGTAGCTATGGTCACTGGTCTATCTGTAACTTCCTGTATGAGTCTCAGTCTTTGTTTCTGTCCCTGCCTGATGTCTGCTTTATCTGTCCCTAACAAAGGGCTTTGCTCTCTCTTTCATTGAATGGAACAGAAAGTATCACATAAGGACGGAATGAGGGCTTCTTTACAGAAATCTTTAGTAGAGTTTTACAAGGGGTGAACTTTATCAACTCCCAAATAATCCAGATTCGGAGCAAACACCACTCACTGCCCAGAGACCATGTCCATATATCCATGCTGCTTTCAAGGGTTATGGTGAGAATTTATTGTAACACAGCCACTTTAGACTTGTTTGCTATTTTTAGTAAATTACCACCATAACACACACACACACACACACACACACACACACACACACACACACATACACACACACACACACACACACCACATGCACCCCTTAGCTCTCCCCTCTCTTGCCCTCCCAGCTTCTACCATGGGATGATGCATACAAAGGCCCTGGGTAGATAGTGTCCCTCAGTTCTGGATTTGCAACTTTTCAGAACAGCTGGGCAAATAAATTCTGTCTGTCGTAAGCCCCCTCTCAGGTAGTAAATGGACTGAAACACACACTCTGTGACTGTTTCTGGGTACAATTCAGAGTGACTTGTACAGGGGTTTGGCACCCGACCCTGCTTAGCTCGTCTCACGCAGCCATCAGGCCAGCAGCAGTAGTGAAGCACTTGCTGAAAATATGTGGGGGACTGGAGATCTGTGCTTTTGATGAACCTTTCAAGAGATTCTGGCCCACACTAAAGATTTAAGCCTTCCATCTCACTATGAATTTAGTACTTGTAGCATTAAAATTGATTGCCTTAATAAAGGTCAGTCTTCATTTTTTCTTACTTTCTTTTAGTTTTCAGTTCAAATCATATCCACCAAGTGTTTATAAGATGTGCATTTTTTAAAATTTTAGATTGAAGTAGAGTCTAATTAGCCAATTACTTGATAACAGCCACTAATTACTGCATGGATAGGATTATCAATGTGAAAATTTCCTTTTAATATTTCAGTGGGATTCTGTTTTTCTAGGTTCATCCAGATAAAACTTACTTCACAGTCGCTGAAAAAGGAAGTTTTCCAAATATTATCATCTATGAATATCCTTCTCTGAAGCCCTACAGAATCCTGAGAGGTGAGTCTAGGGGGATCTGTGGAACGGTCCACATGAAGGTTAACACCAGGAACATGGCTGAGTTAGCCAAGGTTCAGCAGAGAAACAAAGACAAAAGGTAGGAAGGAAATCTATTGGATGAAATTGGCTTATAGTTGTTGAGGCTAGTAAGTCTGAAAATTGTGGGTCAGCCCCACAGGCTGGAGATCCATGGGAAGGACTTCATAGGCAGTCTCCAGGCACAATGTCTCCTTCTTCAAGACCTTTCAACACATTGAATAAAGTTCACCTAGATCTACAAGGATATACAATTCATAAACTTACCTGATCAGAAATACCAGTTATGTTGGTGTTGCCTGCACAACAACATCTACACTGCTGTTTAATTGAATAACTGGCTATTACAAGCTAGTGAAGCTGGCATGTAACATTAGCCATCTGTTATCTTAGTATTGGTTCTGTTTTCTCTGTAATTAATTTCAGGAGTCAGTTTTCTTTTTTTATTCTTTTTTCTTTTTATAATTTTTTAAATTAGAAACAATCTTATTTTACATGTCAATCCCCCTGTTCCCTCTCCCTCTCATCTTCCCTGACCTTCCCCCAACCCCCCCCCCCACGCCAAGGATAGTGAGGCCTTCCACGGGGGATAATCAAAGTCTGTCACATCATTTGGAGGAGGGCCTAGGCCCTCCTCAGTGTATCTGGGCTAAAATAGTATCCCTCCATAGGGAATGGGTTCCTAAAGTCCATTTGTGCTTTAGAGTTAAAGACTGGCTCCACTGTTAGAGATCCCATAGACTGCCCAGACCTCCTAACTGGCACCCACTTTCAGAGGGCTTGTTTCAGTCCAACGCTGATTCCCCAGCTCTACAGCTGGGGTCCTTGTGCTCTCACTAGGTCAGGTCAGCTGTTTCTGTAGGTTTCTCCTGCGTGGTCTTGACTTATAACTCCTAATGAAATAGAAACAGTCATCAAATGTCTCTCAACCAAATAAAGCCCAGGACCAGATGGTTTCACTGCAGAGTTCTACCAGAAATTCAAAGAATAGTTAATACCAATACTCCTCAAAGTGTTCCACACAATAGAAGCAGAAGGATCATTGCCAAACTATTTTTATGAGGCTACAATTACCTTGGTACCCAAGCCACACTAAAGACACAACTAAGAAAGATAACTACAGACCAATATCCCTCATGAACATTGATGAAAAAATACTCAATAAAATACTGGAAAACTGAATCCAAGAACACATCAGAAAAATCATCCACCATGATCAAGCAGGCACCATCCCAGGGATGCAGGGATGGTTCAACACTTGGAAATCTGACAATGTAATCCATCATATAAACAAACTGGAAAAGAAAAACCACGTGATCATCTCACTAGATGCAGAAAAAGCCTTTGATAAAATCCAGCACCTCTTCATGATAAAGGTCATGGAGAGATCAGGGATAACAGGAACATACCTAAATATAGTGAAAGCAATATACAGCAGACCAACAGCCAACATCAAACTAAATGGAGAGAAACTCCACGTGATTGCTCTAAAATCAGGAACAAGACAAGGCTGTACACTATCTCCGTATTTCTTCAATATTGTGCTTGAAGTTCTAGCTAGAGCAATAAGATAAGAAAAGGATATCAAGGGGATACAAATTGGAAAGGAAGAAGTTAAACTTTCACTATTTGCAGATGATATGATAGTTACATAAGTTACCTGAAAAACTCTACCAGGGAACTCCTACAGCTGATAAACACCTTCAGCAAAGTGGCAGGATATAAGATTAACTAAAACAAAAATCAGTAGCCTTACTATATACAGATGATAAATGGGCTGCGAAAGAAATCAGAGAAACATCAAACAACATAAAATATCTTGGGGTAACACTAACCAAACAAGTGAAAGACATGTATAGCAAGAACTTTGAATCTTTAAAGAAAGAAATTAATGAAGATACCAGAAAATGGAAAGACCACCCATGCTCTTGGGTAGGTAGGATCAACATAGTAAAAATGTCAATCTTTTCAAAAGCAATCTACAGATTCAACGCAATCCCCATCAAAATACCGGCACAATTCTTCACAGACCTTGAAAGAATAATATTGAATAATATTCAACTTTATATGGAAAAACAAAAAATCCAGGATAGCCAAAACAACTCTGTACAATAAAGGAACTTCAGGAGGCATCACCATCCCTGACTTCAAGCTCTATTATAGAGCTGTAGTCCTGTAAACAGCTTGGTATTGGCACAAAAATAGACAGGTAGACCAATGGAATTGAATTGAAGATCCAGATATTAACCCATACACCTACGAACACCTGATTTTTGACAAAGAAGCTAAAATTATACAATGGAAAAAAGAAAGGATCTTCAACAAATGGTGCTGGCATAACTGGATGCTGATAGATCCTTATCAATCCCCATGCACAAAACTTAAGTCCAAAACTTGAGTCAAAGACATCAACATAAATCCAGCCACACTGAACCTCTTAGAAGAGAAAGTTCCACTTTCCAAGTACCCTTGAACGAATTGGTACAGGAGATGGCTTCCTGAATATAGTACCAGTATCACAGACACTGAGATCAAAAATTAATAAATGGGACCTCCTGAAACTGAGAAGTTTCTGTCAGGCAAAGACAAAAGTCACAAGTCAGCAAGACAAAACGGCAGCCCACAGACTGGAAAAGATATTCACCAACCCCACATCTGACAGAGGGTTGATTTCTAAAATATACAAAAAACTCAAGAAGCTAGTCACCAAAACACCAAACAATCCAATTAAAAGTGGGATACAGAACTAAATAGAGAATTCTCAATAGAGGAATCTAAAATGGCTGAAAGACACTTAAGAAAGTGCTCAGCATCCTTAGCCATCAGGGAAATGCAAATCAAAACAACTCTGAGATAACCATCTTACTCCTGTCAGAATGGCTAAAATAAAAACCACCAAGGACAGTTTATGCTGGAGAGGATGTGGAGAAAGGGGAACACTCCTCCACTCCTGGTGGGAGTGCAAACTCATACAGTCACTTTGGAAATAAGTATGGTGGTTTCTCAGGAAAATGGGAATGAGTCTACCACAAGATCCAGCAATTCCACTCCTAGGCACATACTCAAAAGATGCACATTCATATAACAAGGACATCTGTTCAACCATGTTCATAGCAGCATTATTTGTAATAGCCAGAATCTGAAAGCAACCTAGATGCCCTTCAACAGAAGAATAGATAAAGAAAATGTGGTACATTTACACAATGGAGTACTACTCAGTGGAAAAGAAAATGGAATCTTGAAATTTGCAGGCAAATGGATGGAACTAGAAGAAACCATCCTGAGTGAGGTAACCCAGTCACAAAAAGACAAACATGGTATGCACTCACTCATATATGGATTTTAGACATAGAGAAAAGGATTACCAGCCTACAGTCCACTCTGCCAGAGAAATTAGGAAACAAAGAGGACCTTAAGAGAGACATACATAGTCCCCTGGAAAGGGACAAGATCTCCTGAGCAAATTGGGAGCATGGGAGGAGGGGAGAGGGAGTTAGGAGAAAGAGAAGGGGAGAAGAGAAGGGAGGAGGATGACATGAACGAGCAGGAAGATTGATTTGGGGGAAGAATAGAGGGAGCCATTATGGGTTTAAAGAGAAATATGGCTTTAGGGAAATGTCCAGAGATCTACAAGGATGACCCCCACTAACAATCTAAGCAATAGTGGAGAGGCTACCTTCAGTGCTCTTCTCCGATAGTGAGGCTGATGACTACCTTAATTGCCATCCTAGAGCCTTCATCCAGTAGCTGATGGAAGCAGAAGCAGACACTCACAGCTGAACTGAACTCTGGAATCCAGTTGCAGAGAGGGAAAAGTGATGAGCAAAGGGGTCAAGAACAGACTGGTGAAACCCATAGAAACAGTTGACCTGAACAAGGGGAGCTCATGGACCACAGACTGATAGCAGGGAAACCAGCACAGGACTGACTCAGACCCCCGAATGTGGGTGTCAGTTAGGAGGCCTGGGCAATCTATGAGGCCTCCGGCAGTGGATCAGTATTTATTCCTAGTATATGAATGAACTAGGGATACTCTCTCAGCCTAGACACTTGGGGGAGGACGTAGGCCCAGTTCCAAATGCTATGACAGACTTTAAGGATCCCCCATGGAAGGCCTCACACCCCCTGGGGAGCAGAAAGGGGATGGGATAGGGGGCTTGTGGGGGCAGGGGAGGAGGGGAGGGAGAGGGAACTGGGATTGGCATGCAAAACCAGTTTGTTTCTAATTTAAATAATAAAAAGAGAAAGAAAAGAATTACATTTATAATGTCCTGCCCATTTGTATTTGGCAATTTTGGAGAAATTACCTTATTATCTATCCTATCTTGATGAGTCAAAAAGTTTTGTACCTAAATACTATTGTAGATTGAGTTCCGTCTGCTTTCTGTGCTTGGTTTTCTTTGTTCCACAGGATGAAATACACAATAGGTTTTTCTTTGGGAAAATATGATTATAATTTCTTCACCTTCCTTTTATAATCTTACAATGCATTCTACAACCAAGTGTCTTAGTTAGGTTTTTATTGCTGTTAAGAGACACCATGACCACAGACACTCCTATAAAGAAAACACTAAGTTGAATGTGGCTCACTTACAGTTTCAGAGGTTCAGTGCACTATGGTCTTGAAGGGGAGCAGGGCAGCACGCAGGCAGACGTGGAGCTGCTGGAGCTGAGTGTGCTACAGCTTGCAGGCAACAGGAAGTCAACTGACTGTCACAGTGAGAGAAGCTTGAGAAAAGAGAGCTCAAAGCCTGGCCCCACAGTGACACACTTCCTCCAACAAGGCCACACCTCCTAATATTGTTATTCCATCTGAGGGCCGTTTTCTTTCAAACCACCACACCAAGTGTGATGAAATATTTTAGAACTACTCCTTTAGGAGATTTATGTGTGTGTGCACACCCCCATACATGCAGCATGTGTGAGGGGTGCTCTTGTCTGCTCATGCATTTGTGGAGGCCAGGGGTTGATGTCAACCATTTTCCTCTATTGCTCTCTATCTTATTTTTGAAGTTGAAGCTTTCACGGCACCTGGAACTTGCCATTTCTGCTAGGCTGGCTGGCTGGGAAGCCCTTGGCATACCCCTGTCTCTGCCCACTTCGCTTCACCTTCTACCATTGGAGTGACACCTCAACCTGGGAACTGGGATCTGAACTCGGGAAGCCATGCTTGCATGCTGGGCACTTCACCTATTAGACCATCTCCCCAGAACACTTAGATTCTTGACATTTTTACATTAACACAGATCACAAGGGCACTCTCCTCCTCCTCCTCCTCCTCCTCCTCCTCCTCCTCCTCCTCCTCCTCCTCCTTCTCCTTCTCCTCTCTCCTCCTCCTCCCTCTCTGTTTTTGTTTTGAGACAGAAGATTTGAAGCATAGGGTGGGCTTGATCTTGTTATTTTCCAGCCAGGACCTTCAGTGCTAGGATGACAAGTGTGTCCCCTGTGGACTCAGCTTTCTTTCTTATTTATCATACTTCCATTCATCCTTGCAGACGGGACAGAGAAGGCCTATGCTTATGTAGACTTTAATAATGAAGGGAACTTGTTGGCCTCTGTTGGGAGTCACCCTGATTACACAATAACCATCTGGAACTGGATAGACGAGCAACCTACACTGAGGACAAAAGCATTTTCTCAGGACGTGTTTAAGGTCACTTTCAATCCTGAAGATGATGAGCAGCTAACCACATCAGGATCAGGCCATATCAAGTAAGTCTTGTGCCCAACAAAGAAGCCAATGGATAGTGTAAAGGTAGCCTCTAAGAGGAACAAAGGCTTGGGGATATTTTTTGCCATAGCCAAGGCTACACAGAAGAAACCCTGTCTTGAAAAACAAACACGCAAAAACCCCAAAGAATTGTTTTTAAAATTAGGAGATTTCACATATATTTTTTAAAATATTTATTTTTATTTTATGTTGTCTTAAGGTTTTTATTGCTGCAACAAAATATCATGACCAAAAAAAACAAGTTCGGAAGAAAAGGGTTTATTTAGCTTACATTTCTACATTGTAGGTTATTACTGGAGAAAGTCAGGACAGAAACTCAAGCAGGGCTGGAATATGGATGCAGGAGCTGATGCAGAATCCATGGAGGGGTGCCACTTACTGGCTTGCTTCCCACGGCTTGCTCAACCTGCTTTCTTATAGAACCCAATACCACCCACCATGGACTGGGCCCTTTGTCATTGATCACTAAATGAGAAAATGCCTTTCAGCTGGATCTCATGGAGGCATTTCCTCAATGGAGGCTCCTTCCTCTCTAATGACTCTAGCTTGGGTCAAGTTGCCATGCAAAACCAGTCAGTACATATGTTTATGAATGTTTTGCCTGTGTTTATGTATGTGTATCACATGTGTATAGTATATGTGGATTCCTGAAGAGGGGAACCTTATATCCCCTGGAACTGGGGAATAGGTGCTTGTGAGCTGCCATGTGTGTGCTGGGAACCAAACCCAGCTCTTTCTGTGGAAGAGCCGAGAATGCTTTTGGACTGCTAAGTCATCTCTCTAGCTTCATATATGTTCCTCTCTCTCTCTCTCTCTCTCTCTCTCTCTCTCTCTCTCTCTGTGTGTGTGTGTGTGTCTGTCTCTCTCTCTCTTTCTTCTCTTCTTCCTTCCTTCCTTCCTTCCTTCCTTCCTTCCTTTATTTTTTTAAGACAGGGTTTCTCTGTGTCTCTTTGGCTATCCTGGAACAATGTAGACCAGGCTGGCCTCGAACTCACAGAGATCCACCTGTCTCTGCCTCCTGAGTGCTGGGATTAAAGGTGCACACCTGCCACCATGCCCAGCATGTGTTCTTTTTCAAATTCGCCAATAGTTCACCTTTTCTCCCTCCCTCCCCCTCCTCTTTTCTTTTAGTGTACTTTTAAAATTTTGATACAGGGGATTGGTCTCCAAAAACAGCCTAGATAAAAGTACCACATCCCTATGAGGCTCTTACTTGTAGCAGAACCCCTGTCTTCATGGTGGAATAAGAATTCTCACAGCCATTCCCCACAAGCAGTGTCTACTCCTGATCTCAACTCTGTGGCTCCAAATTCCACGTCACCTTTGTTCTGCTTCCTGGATGGAATAATATAGACCATCCCTATCCATGTTCCTCTCATTCAGCATCAATTACTTCCGATCCGGTGGAAATTTTCACTCATGACTGGTGACTGCTGCAGCAAAGAGCACAACTCAAACAGGTCTTGCAAAGACAAAGGACTTCCCCTCCAGCGATGAATCTATGGTGCCTGACAGGGAGTAGATACTACATATTAGTCAGATAAATCAATGAAGTTATGGGTACTTATGAAATATGATTTGGGGTCAGATGGAAGTAAAAAGGAGCCACACTGACTGGTCCATCTGACCTTTTCCTCTCTTGTTGTCAGGTTCTGGGAGATGGCCTTTACATTCACTGGTCTCAAGCTGCAAGGATCACTGGGGCGATTTGGCAAAACATCCACTAGTGACATAGAGGGTTACACTGAGTTTCCGGACGGGAAGGTGAGTGTGGCTGTAGCTCCTCAGTAATTAGACTGTGTACAAATGAAAGCTTGCTTACCAGATCAACCGCATGTTCTAAGATTGCCAATGATAACAGATACTGTACCTTTCAAAGTAGTGGAAACCTCATTTTACTCCCCCACCGACTATGAATTGAAATGAAAACATTTTCCCTAAAATTTTGGCAATCCATATGTAATCACCATTTCCTGGTTTTGCTAAATCTTCTGTGCATATGAAGTATGAAGCATTTTCCTGTATTAACCTAGTGACATGCTTGCTACTTTTAAATGATGTCATGAAATTATAATGATTTATACTCTTTCCTTTTTTTGGCATGATGTTCCAAAGGACTTACAGGGTCAAGGTTTTATCAATCTTGTGTCTTTTGCTTTGCTGTCAGATTGTCATTCAGGAAGATGGAATCATTTTATAGAGATATGTACAGTACTGTAGAATTGTAAAACAATTTGTCAGTTGATTTTTATGACATTATGAGTTCACTTTTCTCATGATCTTACAGGTCTTATGGCCTTTTTGTCTAAAAATGATAGGCACCCAGGAACTATTCTCCTTTAATATCGTACTGGATCTCCTGTTAGAATGAGTTACACTGTGTTACCTGCAATCACTTCTCTTATAAGAACATGCCAGCACACAAATATTAAGTGATCACTTAAGTGATGGAGTAGTGTCAATTAAAAGTACCATGTATAGGAGGAAATAAAAGTCCCTGGGCCAGCCAGTCTAGCAGGCTTGGAGTGTGACTATGGTAGAATCACAATAATAAGAAGGTGGGAAGGAAGACGCTGGTGTTGAACAGTTATGTTCATACAGGTTGAGGTACAAGTTGTGGTCCCTGGAGGTTAACAAAGGGAAGGGGGACAGAGGGAGATTGGACAATGGATGTCAAAGTACAAATACACAGAACTCCATTCTAATATTTACAGTTGGTGTCTGATTCACAACCATCTCTTGAATATTTAGTGAAGAACTAGAGACAGGCAATCAAAGCTTCCCAGCACAAACATATGCTGAATGTTGGAGGAGAGGGAAATTCTAATGACCCTGATTTGGCCATCAGACATTGTATATACAGATCAAGTTCTCACACGGCACCATATAAATGTGCACAATTGGTATTTGTCAAAGAAAACACTTCTATTAAAAAAAAAAAAACAAGTTAAAGGCTCTACTAATGTGAGCTAAGGCCTAATAATGGGTCACACAGGCAAGCGAGGTGAAATCAGTGAGAAAGACTGAGGTAAAGTCATCAGTTCCCACAGATGAGAAGGAAAGAGTTTCCCACTGTGCATTGGTCCACACTAAAGGTCTGTGGAAATAAGGCTCTCCTAGTCAAAGATTCAAAGGGATCCCAGAGAAAAGATATGTGTTTGCCAGTTTCCTTAGCCTCCCGATTGAGATAGTGTGGTCAGAGTAGGGACTTATGAGTCATAGCTCTTGAACCAGAATTTGGGCTCCTCTGGGAACTAAGGTGGCAAGCGGACTAAGTGTTTGTATGTTGTCTCCAATTTGCTTTCTTGTGTAAAACAGTGAGATAATAGTCAGAGTCATCACTGGCTCACGTTATTCCTTTATGAAAGTGAGAACAAAACTATAGCTAGGAAAATAAAGCGCCCACATGCCCAACTGCATATGGTATTTCTGGTAAGTGTACCTAGCACATGGGGCTTTGAGCATTAAATACCAGTATAAATGCAGTATTCATGCAATGCTGACCAAAGGCCATACACTATTAAATATTACTTACTATTGTATTCATTAAAGGTTCTGAGAACCAGTGTTTGATGGCATGCTCTTATCTGTTGAATTAGACCGATTAATTTGGGTGCAGTCCCAAATGTTATCCTTGTTTGAAACTGAACTATAATCTGCTCAGCTCAGTAGTGGCCTACAACTTAGCTCTGCACTTGGAGATAGAGTCTCATCTGGGAAAGACTTTAAATACCGGCCTTTGAACCACTCCAGAATCTCACCCTTAAGAGGTCTATAAAGAAATCTTCTATGAGCAATTGTGAACAAATTGCCACTCACATGCATCCTAGTCACAGGGTTCTAGAAGGAAAGAAACACATCAAAATATAATTGGAGGTGGAATCTGTAGTGCTTGGTTTTTATTTCTGTGTTTTCTTTACTTCCGTACTCAAGCTTTATAGAAAAAAAAAATCTAAAAGCAACTCTTACCCGTTTGAGGTCCACATACACGTCTTTAACTTTTATGCACATTTCTGTCTTCACACCCACCAGGTACTCTCAGGGTCGGAGTGGGGCAACATGTTGCTTTGGGAAGCCAGCCTCATCAAGGTGGAGCTCTGTCGAAGTGGCATGAAGCCTTGTCACCAGGGTCCCATTAACCAGATAATGCTGGATGAGGGGGAAATTATTACTGCCGGTGCCGATGGCTGTGTAAGGGTAAGGCAACAGCGCTCCACTGAAGACTTGCTGATCACCTAGGCTGCCTCACGAAGAGGGGGGGGTGCTCAATGGTTACTTATTTCCAAGACCAACTCATTTTAAATAATGTTTCTCAAATGATAAATATTCATATTCTTGTCAAAATGAATGGAAACATTATGAAGGGATATCTTGTTCTTGCGTTTCAGGTGTTGACATAGGAGCTTCAGAAAATGAAAGCTCACATTAGCACCAGATAAACAGTGGGCTTACATCCTTTCAAAATGCCCACTATGGGCGGGCATTTTCTAAGGAATGAAAATGCTGAACTTTTTTTTTTTCTTTTGGAAACAGGGTCTCACTATGTAGCCCTTACTAGCCTGGAACTCACTATATAAACCAGGCTGTCCTTGAAACTCTCAGAGATCTGCCTGCCTCTGCTTCCTGAGAGCTGGGATCAAAGATGTTCATCACCAAGCTGATGGGGAGAATGCCGACTGGAAATAGTCTCAGAGATGTGTGGGTGGAGGTTGCAGCCCTTCTCCATGTCCTTGTGCTAGGGCACTCAATGGTTTCTCTGTGAACACTGCGCTATCTAAAGCCTGGTGGAAGCTGGAAGATTGCTTCAGAAACTAAGTCTCCAGAATTGCTGTCTGTCCTATGTTCGCCATTTACCCTGCATGGCACTTTCTGTGAATACCACTGTTCCTAACAAACCTGTACTAGTGTGATTTGCCTTGTCCTCTTGGTACATGATTTTGTGGCTCTGTCTAACCCTTCAATTCCTTGAGACCAATTTGCACTGTCCATATATTCTTGGACATATGGGCTTCCACTGGAGGGTGGTCAACTTACCGGGGGCTATACTCTCAGAGAAAACTGTCTCTCCCTCTCCCAAAAGCTAACAACTGCTAATAGCTCTTGGGGTGGAATTGTGTGCCTAACTCCCCTCCCCATGTTGGGATTGGGTCTGGCTAGGGCTCGCATGGGTTCTGTACATGTTGCCACCACTGCTGTGAATTCCCATGTGCAGCTGCACTTCTGCCCAGAAGATAATGTTTCCTTATAGTCACCCATCACTCCAGGCTCTTACTCTCTTCCTGCCTCATCTTCTGAAATGATCCCTGAACCTTTTGTGGCAGGGGAATACAGGTATAATATGTTCCATTTAGGGATAAGCTTTGTACAGTCTCTAACTCTCTATGCCTTGGCCAGTTGTAGGTCATTGTGTTAGCCACCAGGTTAATCAAAATAAATAGGAAAGAAAAGCATTTCAGACAAGGGTTGAGAGACACATTGTTCCATGAGTATAAGAATAAGTCATTGGGAGTCGGTTTAATACTATGTCTATTTAATTTCATAATAGTAGTTGGTCCTCTTGTAGAGCCTATAACCTGTCTAGCCATAGATTCTTTGTCAGATAATGGTGTCAGGTATGGGTTTCATCTTGTGGAGTGGGGCTTAACTCTAGTCTGAAAGTTGGTTAGCCCAACAATGTATATGCCACTTCTGCACCAATGGACATGTCTATAGCATGAGTTCTTAATAATAAAAGCCTGGACTCAGGTATAGGGAAAAAAGAGATCAGGGAGATGAAGGAGCAAACCACAGACACCTTACCTACTCAACTTCCCAGCTAAAAAGAGAGTGAGTTCCTGTTTCCTCCAGCCTTGTCATTTTCTCTCTCCACGCAGTCATATTACTTCCTGTCTGTCTGTACAGGCCTCTATGGTTAACTAGTGGCTAGCTTTGCCCTCTGATCTTCAAGCAAGCTTTATTTGTTGGAGTATAAACAAGATATGTCTTCCTGGG
This sequence comes from Cricetulus griseus, assembly GCF_003668045.3. Lineage (NCBI taxonomy): Eukaryota > Metazoa > Chordata > Mammalia > Rodentia > Cricetidae > Cricetulus > Cricetulus griseus. The sequence goes on along the minus strand of NC_048597.1, from coordinate 46,003,216 downwards.
CCAGTCATTGGCTGTAGCTCTCAGGGCCTATAGCTGGGTGTGACTGAGGATTGCTTTTCTCCTCCAAGAGCATGTATAGCACTTTCCAGCACTATGGAAGCTAATCAGTAGGGCTGAAACTCCCAGGCCTGTACCAACTCTGTTATGTGACTCAAGCATAAGGTATCTTCAGCAACAGGGACTCACCATCCAATTTTGGAAGCATCATCAATGGCAATAGCCTGTAATGTTTGGTGGCCTATGGGACCTCACTGGCCAACAATTTCAAAAGAAGTCACTCATACCTGATCTCTTTTGTTTTTAGCCTTTGGTGTCTAGTTGGGGTATTGTTGCTGTGTGGTAAAATACTTTCTTAATTGCTTTTGTAAGATTTGGGACTTTGAGACAATAGATACTGCTGACGTTATAGATGAAACCGGATTGTTGGAGATTGAGCCTATTAATGAACTTCAAGTGGACAAGAATGTCAACCTCTTCTCAATGATAAAGATGGATGAAATTGGGAATAACTTTTGGCTGGCTCAGGTATGTTACATTCTTCTGTTTTGGCTTTTTGACTGTACCAGGACATAAACTTAAAATAGAAATAAAATTGATTGTTTAGACTAGAACTACTCCATGTTATAGCGTTATGTGATTGCTTTGCTTATTATATGTTTATAATTGTATACAAAAGATATTTTTAATATATTTCAATGACACTTTATAATATACATAAGCACTAGATGTTATTGTTGGTCCTCATTTTAATGAATCACAGGAATAAAATTTTAATTTGGTGAACATTAAAACTGATAAAATATTATTAGCTATTTAATTTTTTAGGATGCCAGTGGAGCCATATGGAAGGTCGACCTTAGCTTTTCAAATATTGTAAGTGCCTATTTTCTTTATTTTCTCCTAAATGTTATAGTAGAAATTCTTTGACATCTTTAAAACATCTGCAATTAGATCATTGTTCCTATCAAATAAAAAAGGGACTATGTCATTATTCCTTGCACGTTTCCTAAACACACAGAGTCTTCATTTATATTACCTCATGTGATCCTTACAGCTGCTCAGCTGGGTGGTCAGGAAGACCTGGGAGGTGGAATGTGATGGAATCAGTGTAAAATTAGTCACTAACTTCAGAGCCAAAACTCCATCTGGTTTTCCTAATGTCCAAGTCCAGTGCTCTTTCTAATCTATCATACTTTTGAAAGTTCTCTTAGAGTAACATGGCACATTATGTTATGTTCTATTTACACTTCTTTAAAGTTGACTTTACTTTTCTATTTCTCTGTTTTTCATATCTGGTATGCTTTTTGTTTGTTCTCAGACCCAGGACCCAGAATGCCTCTTCTCTTTCCACTCTGGAGCCATTGAAGCCTTGGCTGTTTCTCCTCTCACTTATCTCATGGCCACAACTTCCTTGGACTGTAAGTATGAATTATCCTCCAAGCGTGTGTGTGTGTGTGTGTGTGTGTGTGTGTGTGTGTGCGTGTTATGTGCATGTTCATGTATATGTACGTGTTCTGGTGTGTGTGTATGTGGTAGCCAGAGGGTGACATCAGGTGTCTTCCTCTGTTGCTCTCCAACCTATGTTTTGAGACAGGGTCTCTCACTGAACCTCGAGTTCAGCAAATGGCTAGACTAGCCAACCAATAACCTCCAGGGATTCTCCTGTCTCTGCCTCCCCAGCTCTAGGGTTAAAAGCATGTTCCATCATGCCTGGCTTTTTTTATGGATGCTGGGGATCCCAGTTAAAGTCCTCATGTTTGTATGTAAATTTAAAATATGTGGTAGTAAGAGTATTTGAATATTCTTACAAAAAAGAAACCCGTTGAATACAAACAAGATGAATTTTGGAGTGGGAAGAGCACAGACAGCAGCAGACACAATTATAGATTAGAACAAAGACATAATTATAAATTATGAAAATGCTACTCATTTTTTTTAGTAACCATGGATATGTCCTTTTTATTCTCATCACCTTTCTTTTCTCTTGACTTTGGGTATTTATAATCTTGTAGACTGTGCAAAGGACCACTTTTTGTCGGTCAACCACAACTCGTGCCTCTTATCAAACTGTCAGAGGGCCCATGGGTAGGAGAAAAAGAGGCTCCAAGGGAAGGGATGGAGAGGGTAACAGAGCACATGTGATGTGGAAGTGAAGGGGCCAATGCTGGGGACAGGTGGAGACAGTGGGGATGGCCTAAGAGATGGAGGAGAGCAGATGATGTCTGTGATGTGGCCAAAAGCAACTAAAACTAAGTATGCATAAGCATGCCACAAGGAAATCTGTTACTGTTAGTGTTCATTTCAAATTAATTAAAAAGAAAAAAGTAAACACGGATTTAAAAGGCTGTTAGGCTATCAGTTGATCTGAGTTATGGCATTTAATCCTGTAATATTTACTATGTAAAAAGTGAGCCAAGATTGTTTAAAGAAATAGTATTTTGTAATTTGTTTCTTTTGAAACTGTTTCTTTTTTCTCCCGTAGGTTCTGTTCGTGTCTATGATTTTGCTAGCAAAACTCCTTTGGTTCACACGAAATTCAAACAAGGAGGTACTTCCCTTATTTGGGTACCCCGAACAGTAAGTCTGATGTTTTAATCAACTGCTACCAGAAACACTGTAAAATGTACTGTATCAGAGATACTTTGTAGAGATGTAGTTATTTCCTAGCTCAGAATTTTAGAAGTATAAATATTTCAAGTTAATTTCTTTTACCTAGAACATTGCAGACATCCTCTCATGATTTCACTGTTAAAGGTTCATTTTTTAATGAAAATCTACTTTTATGCCACCTGTGGCATAGTAATAGCTCTGTTTTGCAGAGTAACCATACAAATGAACTTAAGATATCTTCTGTCCATGCAACCATGCTTCTTTTTTCTTTTCCATTTTTTTTTAAAAATTTGGATTAGAAACAAGATTGTTTTACATGACAATTCCAGTTCCCTCTCCCCTCCTCCCCTGCTACCCCCCCAACTAAAACCCTACCTATCACATACCCTTTCTGCTCCCCAGGGAGGGTGAGGCCTTCCATAGGGGGTCTTCAGAGTCTGTCATATCCTTTGGGATAGGGCCTAGGCCCACCCCCGTATGTCTAGGCTGAGGGAGTATCCCTCTATGTGAAATGGGCTCCCAGAGTCCATATCTATGCTAGGGATAAGTACTGATCTACTATAAGAGGCCCCATACATTTCCAAGGTCTCCTCACTGACACCCACGTTCAGGATGTCTAGATCAGTCCCATGCTGGTTTCCCAGCTATCAGTCTGGAGACGAAGAGCTCTCCCTTGTTCAGATCAGCTGTTTCTGTGGGTTTCACCAACCTGGTCTGGACCCCTTTGCTCATCACTTCTCCTTCTCTGCAGCTGGATTCCAGTTCAGTTCAATGTTTAGCTGTGGGTGTCTGCTTCTACTCCCACCAGCTGCTGGATGAAGGCTATAGGATGGCATATAAGTCAGTCATCAATCTCATTTTCAAGGGAGGGCATTTAAGGTATCCTCTCCTCTGTTGCTTAGATTGTTAGTTGGTGTCATCTTTCTAGATCTCCAGACATTTCCCCAGTGCCTGATTTCTCTTTAAATCTATAACGTCTCCCTCTATTATGATATCTAAGTTGCCCTCCTCTATTCTTCCCCCAACTCAAGCTTCCTGCTCCCTCATGTCCTCCTCACCCCTCCTCTTCTCCCCTTCTCATTCTCCTATCACCCTCTCCCCTCCCAATATGCTCCCAATTTGCTCAGGAGATCTTGTCCCTTTCCAGGGGACTATGTGTGTCTTTCTTAAGGTCCTCCTTGTGTTCTAGCTTCTATAGAGGTGTGGATTGTAGACTGGTAATCCTTTGCTCTATGTGAAAAATCCATATATGAGTGAGTTCATACCATGTTTGTCTTTTTGTGACTGGGTTACCTCGCTCAGAATGGTTTCTTCTAGTTCCATCCATTTGCCTGTGAATTTCAAGATTCCATTGCAACCATGATTTTTAAACATTGTGGGACTATTTGCCAAGTGACTCATTGTTTGGGGATGAAATCACAGAGAAAGTGGTTCAGGCGTGCCGCAGGCCTGACTTTTCGTTATCATGTGGGATAAAGACTACTACTTTTGGTGTATCCTGTAAGATATTCTGTGTCAACTGTTTCTGTGGGTCTCTCCAGCCTAGTCTTGACCCTTCTACTCATCACTCCTCCCTTTCAGCAACTGCATTCCAGGAGTTCAGCTCAGTGTTTAGCTGTGGGTGTCTGCTTCTGCTTCCAACAGCTACTGGATGAAGGCTATAGGATGGCATATAAGGTAGTCATCAATCTCATTATCAGAGAAGGGCATTTAAGGTAGCCTCTCAGCTATTGCTTAGATTGTTAGTTGGGGCCAGATTTCTCTTCAAACCGATAATGGTTCCCTCTATTACGGTATCTCTTTTCTTGCTCTCCTCTATTCTTTCCCTGATTGAATCTTCCTGCTCCTTCATGTCCTCCTCCTCCCTCCTCTTCTCCCCTTCTCTTTCTCCAAACTCCCTCTCCCCTCCTTGCACGCTCCCAATTAGTTCAGGAGATCTTGGTCCCTTTCTCCTTCTCCAGGGGACCATTCAAGACCAGGCTGGAGAGACCCACAGAAACAGCTGACCTGAACAAGGGGTCACTCATGGACTCCAGACTAATAGCTGAGAAACCAGCATAGGACTGAGCCAGACCCCCTGAACATGGATGTCAGTTAGGAGGTCTGGGCAATCTCTGGGGCCTCTGGTAGTGGATCAGTATTTACCCCTAGTACACGAATGGACTTTGGGGGCCCACTCCACATAGAGGGATACTCTCTTAGCCTACACACAATAAGTCCATATCTTGTTTCCAAGGGGAGGGTCTAGGCCCTGCTCCAAATGATATGACAGACCTTGAAGATCCCCATGGAAGGCCTCACCCTCCCTGTAGAGCAGAAAGGGGATGAGATAGGGCCTTGGTGGGAGGCAGGGGAGGAGGGGAGGGAGAGGGAACTTGGATTGACATGTAAAACAAGCTTGTTTCTAATTTAAATAAAAAATATATTCTGTGTCCTGGTGTCATCTACCTCTAGTTCTTATGGTAACATGACTTCTTCACTCTAGTTTGCTCTCATCAGGCTGAATTTTCCTTGAATTCCACTTTATCCTGACACTGGGCCTTTGCACAGGCTCTGTCCAGTCTAAAGGGTTCTTGTTCTGTCTTCTTGTATCTAGTTCTTGACCAAGCACCTGTCGGATCTTGGCTCCACCACTTTTGCCTTAGGGGAGTCCTCAATCTAGGTTGGCTTTATGTGATAAATGCCCTAAGTGGCTATGTTTCTGTGCTTTGGCACCTATGTTAGCTTGTATTTTATATTTTATATTCATCTACATGCTACTGGGGGATGTTCAGTCTATTTGTGTTCACCCCGAACCTGGTGGTGACCAGGTGCATCTTACACAGGAGGCAGGCACACTGTTGTGTTGCTCATTGGAATCTTGAGTTGCCATAGATTACCCTGCTTGTGGTCATAATACATAAATGCACTGGAATTGATGGAGGTTGCTATAACATGGAACCAAGGGTTGAAAAGGGAAGCCAGTGCTAAGTTACCCAAATGGAAACAAGATATGGAATTATTGTGTGTGTGCGAACTGAGAATTCCTTAACTAAATCCAGGCCCCCCCCACATTTGATTGTTTCCCAAGGTGAGTGTCACTGCAGCACAGATTATAGTAGGATTCCAAGATGGTGTCGTCCGGATTCTCGAACTTTTTGATCCCAAAGGACTTACACTTTTTGCAGGACGGAAGAAAAACTTAGAGGCTGAGTTACATTTGAAATATGTCTTCAAACCCCATACTGCTGAAGTCACAGCTTTAGCTTATGAACGTGGTGGGGAGATCCTAGTCACTGGGGTAAGTTCGAGCTCCTCTCTCATTTCCTTCCACGACTGGAGTTCCACGCCTAGCTTCCCTTGTAAGTCCACCTATTCCATTGTGTCTTATTGACCAAAATTAATCCACATTTTGCTTTCTTATGTTTCCAGTGCAGTCTGTATTATAATACATGAAAATAGTCTTATAAGTTAAAGTTTTAATGCTTATTTTTAAATGAGTAGAAAAATTCAATTGAGAGTTGCATTGGCTGAATTAGTTATAATCACTAGTTTATAACATAGGTGTGTTCTGAAGGAGGCCTGCCTTAGGTGAGGTTTATAAAGTTCAGTGAGAGAGCTCTTACGTAGCACCTAGAGGGCTCTGCTTTCATCCTCCATACCCCCCCCTCAAGTGCAAACCACAGCAAAAGGCTGCTTCAGATAAAGGAAATAGCTCGATAATGTATAGGAACTAAAAGGTGAGTAGATGCACTGTGGAATAATTTTAGGAATTAAATATGTATATGAAATATATAGATACACACATATGTATTAGTAAACATATATATATACATATATATACATATGTATATGATAATTCCATTTCTAGAAGTGAATCAAAATTTGAAATCATATATATATATGTATATATATATATCATAATAATCTGGAATGTACAACCATTGGGTCTATAAGTGTACATTAGACAGACTATATGATAATGAATCTTTGTGCTCTATGAGCCTGATGTCATAGTAATATATGTTGGGTGTGTGTGTCTTTTTTTTTTCTAGAGTAAAGATAATACTGTCTTCCTTTTTGAGGTGGAAAAGGATTACAGGCCGATTGGTTATTTTAATACTCCTGGGCCCGTTTGCCAGCTGACGTGGTCCCCAGCCAGTCATGTAAGTCATTAGTACTTGTCCTCAAGATTCGATTTCAGTGTCTTGCAGCCAGACACTGCTGCCCCCACCCCTGCCCCTTTGGGCTGCATTTTCTTCATTCCTATATGGCAAAAGCCTATCCCCGAGTTGCCTCAACTAATTTGCCTAATTTGCCACCAGTGTCATCTGAAGGCTGCAGGAGATAATCATACGTCAAGGAGGATCACTATCTTCCCCAGAATATAGGGATTTAAATAAGTTCTCCACAGCCCTTTAGATGACTCTTACCAGTGCCTTCTCCCACACCTTGAAACCCCAAAGCTTCATTTCTCCCACTCTTGCACTCAGCACCACTTTCCAGAGAGGCCAGGGCCTTCTCACCTCCAAATGGAGTCTGTCTTGCTTCTGTCTCCCTCTTCTTCCTCTTACAATAGAGGAGCTGCCCCACTTCCTACTTAGTGGCCGTTCTGCCTCTTGTCCTTTGGAGTAAATTCCCCCATGCTTTTCTTGGATCTTTTACACTATTTTTTCCTCTCACTTTTTGCCCTGGACAGCTGGGCACACCCGGATGTGCTGCCCTCACTAAAGAACCTGGAATGAGAGGGGGTCGGGCGGTCACAAATAACCAGTCAGCAAGACAGGTTTCTGCTCAAGCTGCAAATTTTTATTTTTCATCGAGGCCTTATATAGGGTTGCCAAGTGGGAAGTTTGGCAGGCACGGAGAGGCCATTTGAGGCCATTTGCCTGATAACCAAACCTTCGAATGTCCCTGAGTGTGAGTCCTTGAAGGCAAGCGGAGAGTGCAGGATGCTGGCAAGTTGGGAGAGTGCAGGTGTTAGATAAATTAGAAGGCTAGTTAGGTTAAAGAATGCATGGGGAGGGGGGAGCATTGCCAGGTAACCTGACCCTGAAATGTTTCTTTCTTTCTATTAGCTACTTCTGTGAGCCTAAATGCTATTTGGGGAGGGAAGAACTGAAGGCAGCTATTCTTCTAACATAATGGGTTATTCTTAAAATGCTGGCAACTTTCTCTAAAGCAGCCCAAATATCTTATAGGTCTAAGGTTATTTTTGCCATGGTCCCCGATAACTTTTCTGGCATATAAGTTTACCCTTAGCTGCTGCTCACTAGGCAATTTTCAATGGTAGTCTCTACCACTTAACAGAAAGTATATAGGGCTGGAGAGATGGCTCAGAGGTTAAGAGCACTGACTGCTCTTCCAGAGGTCCTGAGTTCTATTCCCAGCAACCACATAGTGGCTCACAACCATCTACAATTCAATGTGGTGCCCTCTTCTGGCATGTAGGTAGAACAGTGTATATGTAATAAATAAATAAATCTTAAAAAAAAAAAAACCAGAAAGTAAATACACTGATCTGTCCTACACCTATTGCCCCTCCCATCTCCCTTCTCAGCACCTCTTAGGAGGACTGACTGTCCCCAGGACACATTGCCTTCCACACCAACTCTATCTTTTTGTGGATCCTGCCTGCCTTCCAGTTCCCGGATCCCACCAGGCAGCTCTGCTGAAGGCACTACTAATACCTACCTGATACCTGATTCTTATCTAACTTGATACTCCAGCATCCTTTGACATCATTGACCTTTCTTTCCCTTTTGAAACATCCTCTTCCTCCAATGTTAGTACTTTTCTGCTCCCAGCTCTTGCATCTGGCCAGTCCTTCCAGCCAGACAGCTAGTGTTAAATCCCTAAATGCTTTTCCCTGTCTCTCTTTCCTCTTGCGATTTTGCTCTAGGTGATACTTTCAGAGCTTGCTGTTGTCCTAAAGCTGAAATGTGCCACAGGACACTTGCCATAGTGCTCACATGCACTATGTGTGTATGCACATACACACAGTGCTCACATGCACCTCAACTCATCTTTTATTTTATTCATCTACTCCTTCAAGCCAGATGCCACTTTCTCAGGAAATCATGCACAATCGGGCAGTTCTTGTGGTCTCTTGGCAGGACTTTTGCAATTGCAATTTATATTAATCTATGAGAATTGATCTCTGACAGGCTCTCCCTTTGGAATCAAATGCCATAATGGGAGTGAGAATAGCAGCTTTTTTTTAAAAAAAAACAATTCCATGTTTAGCATGTCACAGAATGCTGAGTATGTGGTAGATAAATAGCAAACTATACCAAGATAGGGATTTCCCAGATGTGGTTTGGGGCAAAAGAAAGTTCTATGCTAGACAGATAAATCTGGGATCCATTTTATGTGAGCGGAAGTCACTGTTTAAGACTTCTGGAAGCACACTTATGGAGAAAGAAGAGAATTGGAAAGAAGACAAAGACTTTGAGAGCATCCACATTTAAATCAACTTAGGAAGACAGAGGATGGGTTGTCAAGGGCCAAGAAGTCATTCACACCACAGACTTCCTCAGAATTTCTAATTAGAACTTTCTGCCTTTAAGCTAACAGATTTCACAACCATGTGTTGGGCTAAGGAAATAAGTTATGGTACCTTTTTGTTGTTGTTGTTGTTTGAGACAGAGTTTCTCTGTAGGTTTGGAGACTGTCCTGGAACTATCTTTGAAGACCAGGCTGGTCTCGAACTCACAGAAATCCTCCTGCCTCTGCCTCCAGAGTGCTGTGACTAAAGGCATGCGCCACCACCGTCCGGCAAGTTATGGTCCTTTAAAGGAAACAAATATAAAACTAACTTTAGTAATTAGGTTAGTGATTCAAAATTAAATAATAATTAATACTAATGATATGGTAGTCATTTGTAACCAGGATCATTACTAATAATTACAATGGTGTATTGCCTTTTAAAAAGATCACTATATTTTCCCCTGGCCTGTTATTTCTTTGAACTTGTAAAAATATGCCTCCATGTAAATGATATGCATAATATTTCTTTTCTAGCCTGAGAGCACCTTAATGACTGTCTGTGAGAATGGTTATATTCTTGAATCTCCGATTCCAGTCACTAAGAAAGTTGATGATCATGACATTGTCTCCTATGAAATCCAAGACATGCTCCTCAGATGTTTCCACTTCTCAAGTGTCAAGTCTAAGATTCTGGTATGAGACAGTCTTGAAACATTATCTCTTTTCTTTTCTTTCATTTGAATATGTGATACTCCATATGGGATTCTGGGAGAATACAAACGAAACAAAGTAAAACAGATCCTGGCCTGAAGGAGTTTATACACTAGGAGGAAGGTGGCCAACTGTAGTAGAAGACAGTTGTGGATAGATAACTAGAACCCAAGTACAAAAAAAGGAACCTCTGGTTGTGGAAGGAGTGATGTTGCTGATGAAGGGATGAGGGGGTTAAAAAAATGGCTAACTGGAAGTGATAATCAGTGCTCAACCTGGAAGTGATAGTTCTCAGAGGATGGGAAGAAGTTTGAGAGAATGAGAGGGAGAGGAAACAATGCTGGGAGAACCCTAGTGGACAGTTCTCAGCATTTTCAGGAGGAGAAGAATGGCATCTTTAGATGCCAACCAAGCTACACCAGTTTTGAGCCACTGTGATGCTTTGTGAAGAGAGGATTAGTGTGAAGAAAGCATATGAATTAGGAAGCTAGTTCTGAGGGGTAAATATGAGGTGGGGCTACTGGTGTTGGGGGACTTTACATTGGACAGTTGTTGAGATTGAGTGCCTACATCACAAGTTTCCTCATTGCCTATTTTAGTCCACATAGTTCCTGTGTTGACAGTGACAGGCTTTGAGAAAACACAGCACTTTCCTTCTCTTATCGGAAGAATGGTCAAAGTGATTTCAATAAAATGGGTATTGAGAGATTAAGAGGAAATGATGTGGGGCTGGAGAGATGGCTCAGAGTTAGTTAAGAGCACTGACTGCTCTTCCAGACGTCCTGAGTTCAATTCCCAGCAACCACATGGTGGCTCACAACCATCCGTTATGAGATCTGGTGCCCTCTTCTGGTGAGCAGATATACATGGAAGCAGAATGTTGTGTACATAATAAATAAATAAAATCTTTAAAAAAAAAAGAAGTGATGCTCATCACAAAGATTTGAATTTTAATGATGAAAATATATCCCCAAAGGGTAGTTATGTGTAAATAGTGTTG